>NC_056745.1:408854361-408884361 GCF_019279795.1 Protopterus annectens
ACCCCTTTAGCAGAAGTAGTATGAGTTGCTTTGCTGTTCCATGCCCTGGTTGCTTTGTTTTCACTGGAAGCTGCACGTCTGTTCTGTGTGGTTTGCATCCTGGAATGTCTTGGCACCACTATGAAATATCTCTTGGAATGATGCATGGTAAAACAGTTTAAATCTGAGTCTTTTTTTTTTTTTTCTTTTTCTTTTCATAGTCTTACCACGGAAATAAATTTAATTTTTTTCCTGAGTGTCATTTCTGAATAGCTATTGTCCACATATATTCACATGCCATCTATTTTGCCTTGCGCCATATCTTAGACAAGATTATTTCTTTTGCTGGTAGATTTGAAATTTGACTATCAGTGGTCTGAATTTTTTTTTTTACTTGATGCTAAGCTGGAAACAAATATGTGGTATGTCCTTTTTATATGAATCTCTTGTGAGAGAATTCCAGTCCATTTACTAAGTTGTTCTCTCAAATTATATACAGTTCTCATTTTCATTTTATTGATAGTTACTAGATTTTCCCTTTTTGATTTGTCTTCAAGTTCTGTTAGCTACACCAACTCTGCTTGCTTGGTTTTTATGCACTGTCACTTTTTTTCCCATTTTACTTCTAGACATCATGACAATCATATGTATATGTGGTGAGAGTTTCAGCTCTGTAGACGTTTCAGTTATACTTTATTCTTCATTTATTTATTCATTGACATTTCATTACTGTCAAAGTCCGACTGGGTAGAAACCCAGAGGGAAAAAAACTCCAAATTATTACAACGCATTTTAAGAACAATAATTTTACAATTTTTGAAAATATAATATAAAAACATTGGTTAAGAATCGATACAAGGTACATGACTATCATTTAATATTTAGAGATATTTTAGACAGTTTTTAGAGAAATTAGTCTAATACAAACAGGAATTACAATATGAAGTGAGGGGAAAAATAGGCTAATGGTATATTTAGAGAAAAGGTCAGGGAGGAGAATTAGATAGCCGTAAGGAGGTACGTGAAGGAAGAGAGTAAGGTGGCACAAGGATTGAGAAGGTACTTGTTCATATTTAGACATATAGTTTGTCCTGGTTTTGAGCAAGAATGGAGCCAGATTTTAGCTGGGAAGTCTTTCAAAGTGGTTTTGAAAGATGGGAGGGAGGGTTTAGATCTGATTGATACAGGTAAGGAGTTCTAGGCCTTAATAAACCTTGTACAAGTACAGACAATCCACAGGAGATTTGATAGGTTTGTAGACGGACAGGAGTTTTGGGTCACTGGATTGCAGTGACCAACTGAGAACATACTGTAGTTATGTGGAATGTTTTTTATTGCTAGACAGGCAGATGGAGGCTTGATAATTTTATAGATGGTAAGAAGCTGTGCATGTTAGATGATGATTTCTAACCAGTTTAGGCTTTTTAACACTATACAGTGGTGGGTTCTGAAAGGGGTATTTGCTGCAAATTTAGCAACTTTGTTATAGCATTGTTCAGGTTTTAATTTTTGTTAAGTCTGGAGGTTGGAAAGGATGGCAGCGCCATAAAGAATAGTGAGGAGACAAGTAATGGCAAGTGTAGTTTTAGTTGCATCAGTGAGACAGTTTTTGGCTCTCTACAGCATCCCTGGTTTAAGTATTTCTTATGCAATTTTGTAAATGCAGGTCGAATGTAAGATTATCACCCACTATCGCATCTAATAATTTGCTATGAGAAGTAACTTCAGTGGTTGTATTATCATGAGAGATTTTTTCATGATAGAGGAATTTGGGGGGAAAGTAGTAGTTTGGTCTTTTTTGGGATGAGCATGAGTTGAGTGACAAAGGCATGTTTCAGAGGCTGTTAAAGCTTCCTGAGTAATTTTTGGGAGGTGAACCATGTGTTCAGATGTGCAGATGAGTGGAAACATCTGTATATTGTATTAGGGTGGCCTGTTTTATGGATGTGTAGAGGGTGTTGGTGAAAATATTAAAGAAGAGCATGGTTAAAGACTAGTTTTGTACAGGATGTGGGCAAAGGTTTGAAGGTGAAAGTGGATGTAGTAATATGTGGCTGTTGGGCAGGGTTTGGATTAGATGTTGGGGAATCCTTGATTAGACATGCTATACTTTAAAGTAAGAATTCGAGTGGTGAGTTATAGGGAGAGGGGTTTGGGTTGAATTTTTGGGCAGGATGTAAGACTTTTTAATGGATGTCCAAAATATTTTAGGGTTGTGTTTAGTAGTATTCTGAAATTTATTATAGTACAGCTTTTTGTCTTCCTTTATTTGCTTTTTAGTACAATTGTGAAGCATTCTAAGTTTCCAAGATATTGAGGTGTTTTACATTTTTTACCGTTCTTTTCATGCTTTTTCTCTATCCTGAATTAGCATTCTACTCTTTTTGGATTACCCACATTGCATTATTTGTTTTCAGTCTCTTCCTTCTAGGAAGTGCAAGGTTGTTTAGGATATTTAAAAAAGTTGTATTGAATTTATTTACAGCATCGTCTAAGGGGAGGAGTTTTAGGAAGTTCCATTTAATAGATGATAGTGTAGGAATGAACATGAACTTTACTTGCTTTTTGGTTTATTTTCTTATATTTCTTCTGAGATGACATTGGGTCTCCTTTATTGATCTTAGTTGGACCGATAGTTTTGTTTTAACATTTTCAAGCAATTTTTTTCCATGTGGAAGATCTAAAATCACTGACTTCATTCAAAGAGCACCATACCAGAAGTCCCTTGTTTGCATTATTTCTACATAATTGGTGTGCTAAGTATAAGTTAGCTAGAGGGATGGTAACATAGCAAGTCTGCTGCTTGGTCAGCAGTAGTGATGGAGCAATTTATAAAAGCTTCACTTTCTTCTACCAGGCCAGATGTATTAGCATAATATAATAATGTTGGAATCCAGTATAGTAAACACTGCCATTGGCTGGAGCACTATTGCATCCCTGCTGAGGCAGAGACGTGAGGTCACCATGACGGCTTTGCCTGCACCACAGAGGAGAGCATGACCAGTAGGATTTTAACTGCAGTGCATATTTTAAACCTTTATTTTTCACAAATAGTGTAGCATTTGTACTGTGCTATTTTACATTGAACAACACATCTGCAGACAAGCCGATTCAATTGGTCACGTCAGACATCTTTCAGTGACTGCCAGTAAGAGGCTCAGGTCCTATAATTTTTGCAGTTGGAACCTGCCTAACAGTTGCTAGTGTTTTTAAATCATGGACCAACCTTGGGGGCTACACATATATATAAGGTTTTATTGTGTAGTAGTCCTTATGAATCTCTGAGAGCTTTGGTATACCATTCTTTTGTGTATCAGCTCAAACTATCAACCTTAATGTGTGAGAGCCACATCAGTCTTCATAAGGGAAGGTTTTCTTTAAAATGCTTAAAATGATGTATGAATTTTCCTTGACCCATTCTATTGAACTTCCTTTTTTCTTCACCAGATAAAAAAAATAAAAGGAGGTTATTGCACTGAGGGAATGTATATAGTGCGTTGGAATATTGCATAGAAAAGACAAAACCCATTAAGTATATATTGAACAGCCACTTGTTTTCATAAAGGGAAGCCACTTTGACCAGTATTCAAACATACTGTTTTATAGTGTCTAGCCAATTGTGCAAAAAAAAAAAAAACATTGATTGGGGAGGTTGGGGCCCACTCCATCAGATCAACAGCTACCACTACAGCTTTCTTCAGCATAATAGGAATAGGTCTGCTTAGAGTGTTTGTGAAGGTGACATTTAGTTCTCTGGCACACTTTTTTCAAAGTATAAGCTATACGTACAGTCCAGGGATAGAACAGGATTTGCTCTGACAGTCCTACAAGGATACTGTAGTTTATTCACCCTTCGAGGAGCCTAAAAGTGTACAGTGGTTAGAACTCTTCAAAGCCACACATATATTGCTACATTTGTGATGCTTATAATGTACATAATAGAGTTGTATGAGATACTTAATGTAACAGTAGGTGTATAAATAATAGAACCATTGTTGCAAAATAGGTTCCATCCTGAAAGAACTATGTTTATATTGTATCTGGTAGCAATTTTTGTTTTTTTTCTACTTTTTTCTATGTAAAGCTGACAGCTGTTAACTTATTTTATTTATAATCTGATTGTCTCTGTAGCAGAGCCATATTGTTTCGTAGTGAATGTTATATTGTGTACATTTAATCAGCTCCTTGCAGATCTATATGTTACCTTGGTCATTAAATTGTGCCCAAATAGTATACGCTTAGTTATTTTGTTATGTAATTAAATTAGTTTGTATGCTGTATACCATTTTTTCTTGAATGATTTCTGGAAAGGTACCAGAAAGTTAGTTCCTGTGTGATGTAAATATATTGGTGTATTATGTTGCTTTTCCTTTACTACTTCTGGCATCTTTACCCTGCTGTAGAGCATTTTTTGTGCAGTCTGTCTGCCTGTACGTTTTTTTTTTTTTTCAGTTTGTCTACCTATTTTAAGTACAAAAATGAACAGTTGTAAGCACATAGGGCGTGCTGTAGCAGCCATGGAGTGAGATTGCTATTATGCATTCTTGGGGGCATTTGTGTGTTACAATTATCTGTTGACAGGCTGCCATCCATCTTTGGCTTTTTCCCAAGCCATTTGAGCATTCAACAGCAGTGACCATATTGTTACATCTGTCATTGTGAGCATCTCACACAACTTTTAATTTCTCGTCTGATTGTTTTACAACTTTCCTCAAAGTAATGCATTGTTTTAAGTCCAAGTAGTTTCAGGTGCATCCAGCAATGATTGTTGAAACTTGCAGGAATTTTATTAGTCCTTGATTAAAAATAATAATAATAAAGTCAATAACAACCTCACAATAAAGGAATCACAGCTAAATGTCAGCTAAATTATTAGGTGATAGCCTTGGATCCACAGCTTTTAATGCAGTAGGTAGATATAGGTGATAAAATAGCAAACAGACAGATTGACACCATGCAACTGTATTCATACTGACCGTATGTGACTGTATTGCTGACCAAAGACTGCTTTCAAGGTTATATTAAGCATAACATAACATGGATGATGGCAATTCTTGCTCTTTTTTTAGTTCATGAAAAAGATCCCTATAACCCACACCTTATTGTATATGCTGTGTTTTGAGAGGTGACTCTTCATTGTATAGAAAATGTTATATTCATTCATTCCTTGCCTCACTAAGGAAATGCTTTGCTCGTTCTGTTTTTTGATATGCCATTATCTAAAAGGTTCAGCTCTGTAATATCAAAATCCACTGTGCTTAACTACTTAAAGCAGAATTTGTTAGCAGATTAGTTTCATTCTCCCACTTTACCCTGTTTCCTCCTGTAGTGCTGTTCCCCTCTTTAATTTCCCTTCTGCCTTTCTATGCTAAAATTGAATTGCTTGATAAAAATTTTGTGCACTTTTTGTTTCTTCTTTTCTGTGTTTTGTACTCTTTCTGTGTAGATGAACAATGTGTCTTTTATGTTCATTTTTGTTTCTCTTTCACCTTCAGTGCAAGTGCTCAAAATATTTTCTGTCTTCCATTAATACTACTGGTCTATACCTTTGTCTTCTAAGTACAATAGTTGTAGTTGTTTGTCTCATATGCTCTCTATAGTTTGTCCCTATGTAGGTATTTTTATAAGACCATCCTTATTGCATGTTCTCTTGTCTTAGTCATTTTTTTTTTCTTTTAAAGACCTTACACTTCTACCAACCAGCATATGTGAATAGGTATTAAGTCCTCTTTTATAAACATATGTAGATGCTTTAAAATGAACTTTCATCCTTTATAACTGCCCAAGATATCAAGATATGTGCAGCTCCCCTTCCCTCAATGTCCTAGACATAATTGTCTTTCTGTAGACCTACAGTCCACCCCTCCAACCCACATAGCTTTCAGTGCATTCCGGGGACACACTAACTTCTCCGTTAACTTATTTCTAGTTATCTGTCTTCAGTCCTTAGTTGCAGTTGTCTCAGTATTGTATATCAACTTCCCTTTTTAATTTATTGCCATAGTCTTTGTTTTGCTTTCCAGCTTGGTAATCATCCCTTTTTTTTGTTGTTGTCTTGATCATTACATTCCAGATGAGGCCTTGCTCATACCTTTTACAATGGGAGTGTGGTAGCAGCATATCTAGATTCCACACACCCTGCTAAAGTGCACAAACATTTTGTTTGCCTTTGCCGCTGCTGTTTTACACTACACTGCATAATTTAGCACTGTTATAGTTATAACACCCAAATCTGCTCCTGGGGGTAGCTCTGATCCACAAATTCCCCAGAGATCCCCACTACTAGAATGGTTAATATTGCATACTTGTGTTTTTTTTTTTTTTTTTTTTTTTTTTTTTTAATGGAATGTCTGCTGCCATCCCTTTGGCAACTTTGCATTTCAGGCTGCTGTAGTTTCCACTAATTTGTGGCTGCTTTATAAAACCATCATACCATATGATACTGCAGTGGTCTTTAGCCTCTTGTCTGACATTTCACTGTAGCTGCTGCCATCTGCCTAATATCAGCAGACTAGTGCCTTTTGTGCACATACCATTTAGTTTTTATATTGGCATCCTCTGTGGAATGTTGTCAAAGGTCTTCCTGATCCTCAGACACAATATAGTCACTGGATTCCACTTTTCAGTATTGGCAGTGACCTAGTAATAGAAATGGATTAAATGGGCAGAACCTCTTTTGTATGTATTTGATGTATTTGACCATGTACTAATTAGACAATCTGCACTCAGTTAACAAGTATACCCTTCAAAATTCTTCTGCAACCTTTTTCTGAGATGGGGATAAGGCTGATTAGTCTGGAATTAGTTGGCTTTTTTGTTTTCCTTTCTAAGTTCAAGTGACCCCCATTATCTTATTATTCTCATCCCTGGGTATATAGTATACATTGTTAGCACTGGTCACCTTGCACATCTGCCAGTTAACGCAGTACCTGGGTGGAATTGGTCCATCATACCCCTGTCTCATGCCTGTGAATTCAACTTGTGCTTTCTCTTTATTAAGATACCTTCTCAACTGTCATAATTATTGCCTCTCCTTCTCTTACAGTTTGATATCCTGCAAACTCTCTGATCTGAAGTTGTTGTCTTCATTTGTTATTCAACCCGTGAGTACTCTGATCCGACTCTGCCGCATATCCAGCATCTGATCTGAGCTCCAAGCTCCTCCCCCAACCACCGTAATGACCTTGTCTCCCTCATTCCTTTAGATCTTGTTTGCCACGCTGGTGTTTGCATCGTGGTCCGGGCTTTAAGTGACTGTATTTGAGTAAATTGATTTGTTTTTCTGTGTGTGTGTGTGTGTGTGTGTGTGTGTGTGTGTGTGTGTGTGTGTGTGTGTGTGTGTGTGTGTGTGTGTGTGTGTGTGTTCTTTCCTTATGACTGAGATGCCCAAACCTGGCTTTAGAAAGTGCATAGAGTGTGGCCACAAGCTTTCCCCAGCTGATGGCCACACTCTGTGTGTAGTTTGTTTAGGTATGGCTCACCTTGATTCCTCCTGCTTGATCTGCGCGGGCTTCAATCCCCACACATTGATCGACAGTAGGAATAAAGCTCATCCTGAAAGGTTTCCTCCTTCCTCCTCTTCCTCTGGCGGAGGCTCCGGCTGCTTCAGTGACTGCTTCTGCTTCCTCCGCCCCAGCCTCTGGGAATCAACCTCCCGCTAAGAGGACTGGGAATGGAGAGTAGCGGAAACACAAGGACCGAGATCGACTGAGAAAGCAGTCCCCTGACCACTCTACCTCGACAGAGCCCTTTGCTAAATCCCACCCAGCTGCCGGAGCAGGTTCTACCTGGCTCTGCTCCCCTTGTTTTTCTCTGGAGCCGGAGGTATGTCGGGTCCACTCATCACCTTTAGCTTCACCCCACTATCTCTTGAGGCCGGTGTATGTGGCTTCTTCTTCCAGGTCCACCTGCAGCCCTTCTGAAGCCGAGGTGGACAGGATGATGCGGAAGTTTATCTTCACACAGATTCAGATAGGAGTCCTGCCTGCCCCCCTCCCCCTCCAGGGCTGGGGGCATGCAGTCTGCTTTTGTCCCAATCACTCCTTCTCTGATCCGACTCCTGGTTTTGGAGTACTCTGGTCCGAGGTGTGTCAGCATCAAGGGGTAGGTGCCGATGGTACCCTGTACCTTGATGCAGGCCATTACCCTGAGTGTCTCTGCTCCGACTAGCTTGGAGCTGACCAGCTCACGGAGCCATGATCTCGGCACTGGATCCTACATGGGTGTGTTGGCTCTGAGCTTTTCAGAGTCTAATGTCCCATTCAGAGTCTCAGTGCCTGGAGGTTTGGCTCTGGCTCTCCGGTTGTATTAGAGGGTGATGGACCCAGTCACAGTCCCTTCCAGGGTATGTTCTCCCTCTGCTTTTGACATGGTGGAGAGGGCCCTGTCTGTTCCATTGAGACATGTGATGCTTTCATCCTCCGAGTCCGTCCTGACTCCCTCTGTATCTGGTCCGGATTCCACCATCCTGGCCCCTCAGGGACAGCGTGCTGCCTGTCTGCCACAGGGGGTTCCCCCATAGGAACAGATTGATGTTTTCAAGTCCTCCCCAGAGACCCCTCTGAGGAGGTTTCTCGAAAACACACGTGCAAAAGGAGGCACTGAGACTCCCCACCAGAGTCCCTCAGAGGACACTGATTTGGAGGAAGGGGAGGGTTCCCCCCTGGTCACGCCCCTCGAAGATGTCTTATTAGGAGACATCATGGAGATCCTTTCTCAGTGAGTGGGGTGGTTTGTCTAAACAACCAACCCAGACGAGTTGGTGTTCCTGGAGGTCTTTGGTTCAGGACTCTCTACATCCTGAATGTCCCCTCCCACAGATCTGCTGGTGGATCTGATTACATCTCTGGCGTGGAGGGAGCCCAACACAGTGGAGCTGATATTCAAATGCCCTGATAAGGTACTGAGTGCACTGTCAGACAGGACTTATTGGACCAAGGGATCCCTCGTTGATGCCATGGTGATGTCAGCTGCCACCAAGAAGGAGCTCGCACAAGGGGGCTCCACAGTCCATCCCCCAGACAGAGATTCCAGGACGATGGACCATTTTGGGAAGCAGGTATACGCTTCAGCAATGTTCTCTGTACATGTGCTGAACTGCATGGCACATGTAATTAGACTTCAGCAAGACCTAGTCAAAGATTACCAAGTGTACCTCAGTGTGCATGTCGGTGGAGGACAAGAAGGTTTTCTCCTCCCGGATGGCCACCCTCACGTCAGTTGCTAACACCTCTATGTGGCTCCTCTCATGCTACCGAGGTCACTGCTAGAGCTGCTGGGACAGGTGTTGCCATCAGGCGTTATGCCTGGCTCTGGGCCTTCCCAGAGCCCTTTAAGGCGTCATTCACTAATGCCCCATACGATGGTTCCACCCTCTTTGGAAAGTCAGTATGTGACCCTCTAGTCCAGAGTGAGAAAGACGGGAAGACTCTGTCTGCCATCAAAATCCTCTTCTTGATCCCTCAATGGACCTTTTCAAGGAACCAGCGGGGGGCAAAGAAGATGTGGTTCCATAAATCACAGGACTCTCCTTCCACCAGAGGCAGAGGGGGTTTCGACAGACATCACTCCCGAGGCAGATGGGGGGCTTAAGGAATCATGGGTCTCAAGCTTCTTTCTTGGACAGATCTGTGCAGCAGCCATGAAGGGTTGCGCGGCTGCTCAACTCTAAAGGCAGTCAGAGGACACCTCTCCCTACACCCAACAGCCTGAGAGTGCATCACAGATGATCAGTGGGTGTTGCAGATCATATCCAGAGGCTAATCAATCCCCTTCATTAAGCCACTGCTCCCGCCCAAACACCTCCTAGACATTCCATCCACGCAAAGAGAGGAGGCAGCACTGGAAATTGCAAAGCTCCTAGAAAAGTGAGTCATCCAGCCCATTCCCTTAGACCAGTCCGGATTAGGCATCTATTCCAGATTCTTTTCAGTGCCAAAGAAGACATGAAGTGCACTGAGTTTTTTGCTGTGAACCTCCCACAGGGGTAAGCCCCCAGAGATGCTCTGGTTCGTTTCCCCCTCACGTCCTCCTATATGCTTATCCTCCTCTCCCTCTAATCCCAAAATTCCTTCAGAAAGTTCACAGGCTGGGGAGCTCTCTCATCCTCATTGCCCCATTCTGACCTCGCAAGCCTGGTTCCCTTCTCTGTGGGCTCATGTAGTGTGTTCACCTTGGACATTAGATCCAGTTCTGGATCTGATCTCTCATCCGTCAGCGGTACCTCACCCAGACCTGGTCAGTCTGAAGCTCAGAGCTTGGCTGGTCCATTTCCCATGATAATCGGGACTCCAGGGTTATCGTCACCAGTCAAAAAGATACTGGTGGCAGCTCATACCACTTCTACCAGGAAGATTTATTCCAGCAAGTGAAACATTTTTCTATTTGGACATCTCAGCGTGATCTAGACCCCTTTACTGCTCCAGTTCTGGTAGTTCTGGAATTGTTGGCAAGCATTTTTCATCAAAGCTCCAGTTTTTCTACAGTCAATGTTCAACCGGTAACTATATCTAATTTTCATGTAGGTGATAATACAGCTTCTCAGGCTTCTTCTAAGCTTTGCAAAGCCTTTTTGAAAGGTACCTTTTTACTCTGGCCACCGATTTAAGGATCCAACACCTTCTTGGGATCTTATTCTAGTTCTGCAAGCTCTGGTCTTGCCCCCTTTCGAACCTGCAGCTTCAGTGGATCTACAGTTCTTGTCATGGAAAATGGCTTTCTTGGTTGCCATTACATCAGCTAAAAGGGTCTCTGAACTTCAGGCATTATCGATCAAACATCCTTATTTGATCTTTCATAAGGACCCCTCCTTTATCCCCAAAGTGGCTTCGGAATTGAACATTAATCGGGTAATTAATCTCCTTGTCTTCTTCCCAAACTTTCAGAATAAGAGAGAGTACAAACTGCATTTGTTGGATGTTCATAGATAGTTATGCTTTAACCTACATAGGACTAAATCTTTACGGAAGTCTGACCAGCTCTTTATCTCCTATTCTAAGCCCTTTTTTGGGAAACCAGTGTCAAATGTCACCATTCCTCGCTGGATTTCCCAGTGCATTACTCTGGCTTATTCAGCTAGAGGCCCTGTCAGATCATGTTAAGGTGCATTCCAGTAGATCTATGGCTACTTTGGCTGCCTTCTGGTCTAGAGTTTCATTGGACAACATTTTGCTCTTCTGCTACTTGGGCCTCCACACATACTTTCACTTTGCACTACAAGTTGGAGGTTCTATCCAGGAACAGGGCATCCTTTTGCTCTGCCATGTTACAGAATATCCGCCCAGGTGTTTAGTAGCTGGGGACTCTGTCCCACAGGTTGAAGAATAAATGAAGACAACAACTTCAGATAAAGAAGTTATGTACTCACCATAACATTCCATCTGAGTTGTTGCTCTTCATTTGTCTTCAACCATCCCTCCCTCCTTCCCCCTGCCATACATGGGCTGTGTGGTGGCCTGGATAGGAGAGATACAGTTACTATGTTGCCCTTGTTCTCCTCTTCATGCTTCCGGGGACCTGTTGTTATCAGAGAAGATTTTGGGTTAGGTTGGGATTATTGGTTAGCAGCAAACTCAATCTGAAGAAAGGAGGGAGACAGGGCATTATGGGTGGAGGGGGGGCCTGGAGCTCGGATCAGATGCTGGAAATGCGGCTGAGTCGGATCTGTGCCAGATCCGAGTACCCACAGGTTGAAGACAAATGAAGAGCAACAACTCAGATGGAACGTTATGGTGAGTACATAACTTCTTCTTTTGCAGATAAGAAAACCAAGTGAATAAATGCAAATGAGTAAATTATATCCGTAATTAATTCATTTGCATTTATTTACTTGGTTTTCTTGTCTTTCATGCATCATCTGTCCCATTTCCATAACACTTTAACAGATTGTCCTTTTCTGCTTCTCTTATACAAATCTTAATAATTTCGTGTGTGTGTGTGTGTGTGTGTGTGTGTGTTTGTGTGTGTGTGTGTGTGTATATGTATATGTATGTGTATATATATATATATATATATATATATATATATATTATTTTTTTTTTTTTTTTTTAATTTTTCAGACATCTGGATCTCTAGTTTTGCCTTGGTCAGATGGATGACTTTTTCTGCCTGTTTTCTGAGTAGTCTTCATGTACCTTTTATATCCTCAGAATCTTAGCCTTTACTTTGCATTTTCCTTTTTAATCGAATAACATTTTTTGCATTGCTGTTTGGCCATGATCCTTGTCTCATATTTCTGTACTTCCTTTCTGTCCTTAAAAAGTACACATGACATTCCCCTGCTCACTAATTCCTTCCTTAGTGCTCTTCCAGCTTTCCTGTACTGATAGTTTTTCTCACCACTTAGCATTTAATTTGTTTTCTACCTTCTTGTAGTCCCATATGTCCTTTCTCCTTGCTGTCAACTTCCCTGGTGCCGGTATTATAAACTGTAGAGGGTGGGAGGTTGGCATAATGGTTAAGGTGTTTACCTTACAGACATGAGGTACAGGGTTTGATTCTCACATGGGGTAATTGGCTAGGCTTAAAATGGCCCAGAAGGGCAGTTAGCCTAGTACTAATCTATGAACCTTCTTCCCAATTATTGTTCTACTTTTGTAATATTTCCTTTCCTTTTCTTTTGTTGTTGACAGTGTACACATTCTGCTACTAGAAGCATATCATTATTTTTATTCAGTTTTTATTATATTAAATTGCTGCATTGCAACATATCTGCTTCATACCTGCAACAGGCTGTTAACATATAGTAAGATCACTTCAGGAAATATGTCCCCGGTACACCCCAAAGTTAATGCTGCCTCCTCCTCCTACCTTTTTCCCCTTGCCGTTGTTCCCACAAACCTTTGTTATGCACTAGCATTTCTTAGGCCTTGTACACTGGCTACAATGCATTACCTTGACAGCTTGTGGATGACTGCTTCTACAACATCGGGTTCTGTTCTTAAGTGACGACAGTCAAAAACTCGCTCTACAGTGCAATTCATTTTTGTGGTTCAGTGCTTTTAGTACAGTTCTGCATAGTTTCCTTTGTGATTTAGTGCCTCGGACAATATTGCTTCCATTCTAGTTTCTCATCTGCCTGTTTTCATGTGATTTAATGTTGAAAATCTTCAATAGCTAGTTTTCCTGGAAGTTTGTGTTTCTTACTGATGCTGAAATACTGCTGTGTCATGTACTTTAAATGAGTTTTCTTCTTTTGCACATTTAGATTCTTTCCCTGGAGGAGTACACTGGTTGTCTGTTGGGAAACAAGACAAAGCTGGGCTGCTGTTAAAACTCCAGAATCTGTGCATCCGTCTAGAAAATGATTCCCAGTTGTCCCAGAGACCACCAATTAATATAGAAGAGGCAAGGGACCGTCTGCGTTTGTTAATGGTGCGGAAATACCCAAGGTAAAACAAACATGCTTGTATTTCCTCAATTTCCTAGTTTTTTCCAGCTCAGTACCCTGTCAAGTCCCTGTAAATGCATTAATCCATTGCTCATTCACTCAGAAAATGTAGTTTTAATTGTTAAAGGGGCACAATCTCGTTTCTGAAATCAGCTGCTTGCCTGAGTACTTTGTTTACATTTTAGTGCTATGCAAGTCACATGTTCACACAGAGGCAGGATTTTCAGAGAAGCTTATTAGCATGCAGCAGGTCAGATTTCACAAACTTCAGTGGGGCATGGTCATTGCTAAAAGTTTACAGTGTCCATTTGTATTTTCCTTCCCCCACCCATAGGCTGTTAGATTAGCTGTATGATTTAGCCTCAGCTAGAGATGCTGTCTAGACACACTCAGATCTGCAGCCTTTGCAGCAGTGAAATTACATCTTTAGTATCTGCTTGTTTTTTGTAACACTTAGTGGAATGATTATCCCAGACTAGGCAATTGTATTTTTGGTTTGTTTTTGTTTCATGCTTGTTGCTAAATGCTTTTTTCCCATGACTGGTAATTACTTTTCATATGGTCAGCAACAGTGTTGCCCATTAGTGCATGTACTCATGCAGACATACATTTCCAAGACTGTTTCCCTCATTTGATAGTACAGTATTGCTTTGAACAATTGCATCTTGGAAACAAACGCACAGCGTTGCAAATGTCTTGTCTTTTTGAAGTGCATCAAGTGATCGTTTTTAACAGTTGTGCATGAAGTGCTACTACAATATCTTTGGAGTCGTTTTTTGTTTCACAGCAGCTGCCTTCGGTTTTTATTTGGTTTGTCGTTTGGATTTAAGAGTTGCAAATGTACTAAGATTCTAGAAGAATAAAAGTCTTACAACGTTTTAATAAAAAACATGTCAAGCAACTTTGAAAATGAATTGTGTTACTGTACTGAAAGTATTTTCCCATTAGCTGATTCACTGTAGGAATCCCCCAGTAACAGTCTGTATAATACTGATTCCATCCAAATTAATTTATTTTCTTTTTCTTCCCTGCACCTGCATTGTGATAAAATGTATGGATCTTTCTCTCTTTTCCTGAATATTTGACTGCAGTAGAGTTACACTGGTTACCATTTGAACGTTTAGGCAAATGTAGTCTTGATATTTCCATATACTTTCCTATCTGTGTGCATAAGTACGTATACAATATGTAATCTAACTTTATATTCATGTGGTTGTAAAACCACAGCCTTGCTATGTCTTACTGACCAGCTTGCTATTCAAGCCATTCTTCAACGTCTCTTAAATTTGTATATGATGTATATGTGATAATATGTGTATTTTATTAAAACTTTGTATGCAGTGCACATAATTGATGTTCATCGTGTTTCACTGTTGCAGTCATCACTGTAGACCCCTGCCGGCAGGCAGTCCTCGGTCGGCCAGAATCCCAAAGTCTGGGTCCGGCGTCGGCTGCTCAGCCATGCTCCCTGATGTCAGCACGCCAGGAGTACAAAGCTGGCAGCCGACGCCATGTTCTCCAGTCTTTCTTGCCGTGCGGTGAAAGCAGTTCACAAGTGCCGGTCGACTGACTCCTGACAATTTTTTCTTACGTACTTCAGTCTTCTTCTACTCAAAGCTAAGTACCCCATTGGGGAAACTTTTTTCCTGCTCCAGTGTGATGTCAGAAAAAGTTAATTGTATTTCTTGTGGGAAGCAAATACCTCATAAGGATTTTCATTCTTACTGTATTCCTTGCTTAGGCCTGACCACGACGTAGCTAGTTGTCGGTTTTGTGCTAGATTTAATCAACGTACGATTAAACGAAGGTACGATTTTGCTTTTCATTACTTCGGTAGGCGATTTAATTACAAAATGTCGTCGGACACTCTTCCGACTACCGGAGTTCACAAATGACGCAAGAATAAAGACAGGCCTCCGAGGTCCAAAACAGACGATGTTTTACAAACAGAGCCAGCTTCAGGTTCGGCCGTCGTCAGTGAGGCGCTTTCGCAGCCCCTGTCGTCGGTCATTTCGGAACCGATGGCCGAAACGGACTCCCACGAGGAGCCAACTAGGCCTTTGAATATTTCAGTTGCAGGACCTTCGGATAATGCTCCTTCGGATGGGTCCGGAGCCACTGTGCAGATACCAGCTTCCAAGGGGGTTTTCAGGCCTACACAGCTTCTGATAAAGGCAAAGCCAAAGACAAAGGCAAAGACTCCTTCCAAATCAAAGACTTCAGCCCAGACCTCTTCTGATCCGGGACCCAAGTCTCAGAAACAGTTACTTAAGATGGCGGAGGACTTACTTACTATGATTAGGGATTCACATCCCCCTCCAGATAAAAGGCCAAGGCAGGAATTGTATTATGACTCTTCTGATCAGGCTTCAGTTTCTTCAGTGTCTTCTTCTGACCAGGATTATTCTTTCCCTCCTTATGAGGATTCTGATGTTGAGGAATCCATTCCTTCAGCTTCTCCCCCTGAGGATTTTTCATTTGGGGAAACTTTACACGAAATGAGGGAACATTTTCACTGGGAAGGACAGGAGTACTCTGAATCTAAGAAAAGACTTATGGATTTTCTTCTTCTTCCCCAACATACACCCCTGGCTATTCCTCCTATTTTGGATATTGTGGATGATGCCTTTTCTGAGGCTAACTTAACTCCTGACTCTTTTCCTCCAGCTCCTGTTAAGCCAGACAGATATTATAGGGTTCCTGATTCCCACCAGTTTTTATACAAGAATCCTACTGCTGATCCTGAAACCATTTCTCAGGGTCATAAGGGGGTTAAGGCCGCTTCTGCTAAAAACCCCATTCCCACAGAGAAGGATTCCAGAGCTTTAGAGAGATGGGGCAAAAAAGTGTACACTTCTGCAACTTTATCTATTAGGGCTTTAAACTGTCAATTTCATATGCTGAAATACCAGCAATTTCTACTGTCTGTTTTGAAACAAAAGCTAACTTCCATTTCCTCTTGTGCAGATAATAAGGAATTACATGATTTAATGCATGCCACTGAACAAGTAGGGAAGCATGGTTTACACTGTGGTTTTGATGCCTTGGAGGCTTCTTGTAGGGCTGCTGCCTCTGGCACAGTCATTAGAAGACATGCTTGGTTAAAGGAACAAAACTTGCCGAATCAAGTAAAAGCTAAGTTACTGGATGCTCCTATTCAGCATAATATTTTGTTTGGACCTAAGGCTGAAGAGGTGATAAAGAAGATGGAGGACAAGGCAAAATCCATGCAAACGGTTAAGGATTTCTTACAAGTACAGCCCCCCAGATTTAGTAGGAATTGGCCTACTAAAAATTGGTCCTTTCCCAATTCAGACAGGCCTCAGAGGGGTAGATACAGACACTCCAGAGGAAGGCCCCAAACGCAGACCTCCTACAGACCAAGTCAGTGGACTGCTTCCACACCTAGGGGTGGAGAGGACAGATCTCAAGCTCATAGAAAACAGGTCAATGACTCCCTCTGCTCGGCTGCAGGAACTTCTTGCCTGGAAGCCCCTCTCGGAAGAAAACTCTCTCTTTTTCACCTAAATTGGACTTACATAACCCAAGACAAGTGGGTTCTGGATGTGGTTTCAAGAGGTTACAAATTCCATTTTCATACCCTACCAAGACCAAGCAGGTGGCCGGATCTACCAAAACATCAATGGTTAGAGGCCTTAAACCAGGTGGAAGCCCTCTTGGCTATGAAGGCCATAGAACTGGTTCCAATTTCAGAAATGGGACAAGGTTTTTACTCAAGGCTTTTTCTAGTCCCCAGAAAGCAAAATTCATGGAGACCCATCCTGGATCTGTCAGTCTTGAACACTTTTCTCGAGATACCAAAATTCAAGATGCTTACTCTACAGCAGCTACTTCCAATGCTGAGCAAAAATGCATGGATGGTAACATTGGATTTAAAGGAGGCTTTACACATACCTATCAGGCAGGAGTGCAGAAAGTACCTCAGGTTCAAGGCCGGATTGAGGCACTATCAATTCTCTGCGCTGCCCTTTGGATTGTCTACTGCACCCAGGGTCTTCACCAAATGCCTGGCACCAGTAGTAGCTTATTGCAGACTCAAGGGAATTCAAATTTACCCTTATCTGGACGACTATCTTATTCAAGCAGACAGCAAGGATGTCTTACTCCAGCATCTAGAATTTGTTCAGAATCTTCTCAAGTTCCTGGGATTCACTGTGAACATAAAAAAGTCAAATTTGACACCTTCACAACAGAACTTTTCTGGGTGCTCTTCTGAACACAACAACCCGGATGGCATTTCTGACATCCGAAAAACAATTACAGCTGGCTTCAACTTTCAAAACCTTGGCGTCTCTAACTCGGCTATCTGCAAGGAAATTCCTGCAGGCTTTGGGTTACATGGCCTCCTGCATCCTCCTCGTACCATATGCAAGACTACATATGAGGAAAATACAGTGGTACCTAAAAAGTGTATGGTCCCAGCATTGCCACAGTCTAGACACACAGATCACCGTCCTGCCTTGTCTACAAAAAGAATTCCTTTGGTGGACCAAGGCATGTATTCAAACAAAGGGAAAGCCTTCAGTCTGCCTCCAGCCAGCCAGATACTAACCACGGATGCCTCAGATTACACATGGGGAGCCCATTTGCAGGGAAAATGTCTGCAGGGCCTTTGGACAAAGGATCAGAAGCACCTGCATATCAATTTAAAGGAAATGTTAGCTGTTCAGAATGCTCTATTGGCCTTCAGGAATCTGCTACAACCAGGACAACTACTGATACGGACAGACAACACCACAGTTATGTGGTACATAAACAAGCAAGGGGGTTCACACTCCTACCCCCTTTGCAGACTAGCCATGAATCTATGGAACACAGCTCTGGCTTGCAAAGTGGACCTACAAGCTCAGTATCTACCAGGGAAACCAAACATCCTGGCAGACAGTCTGAGCAGGAATCTGTCAGACCCACGAGTGGATGCTGGACACCGAAATATTCAAGATGATTACAGCAGTCTGGGGATGCCCACACATAGATCTTTTTGCATCCCACCTCAATCGTCAACTACAGATTTTTTGCACAAGGACATTCCACGAACTAGCATGGAAAGTGGATGCACTGTCATTCAGTTGGAGAAACCTCTCGGGGTATGCCTTCCCGCCTCTACCTCTTCTTCCATGGGTGTTATTAAAGATCAAGCAGGACAAGCCCAAGATGATAATTTTAATGGCCCCAAATTGGCCTCGACAGTTTTGGTACCCAACACTGAAAAACCTCTCTCAGGAGCCCCCTTGGGTTTTACCTCAGACTCCGAACCTTCTGTCCCAACACCAGGCTCAGGTTCTGCACTCTCATGTCAAAATTCTCAGCCTGGCTACCTGGCTAATTCAGGGTCTATGATTCATTCTCTCCTACCCAAGCAGGTTATGGATGTCATTTTAGAAGCCAGACGTCCTAGCACTAGAAAATCTTATGCAGGAAAATGGAAAAGATTTTGCACCTGGATGCAGGCCCAGGATTCGGATCCTCTCATTCCTAATATTCCTCTGATTTTACTTTACCTGACAGACCTATTACATAAGGGTCTCTCCTTCTCTTCCATAAAGATACATGCCTCTGCTATCTCTGCTCATTATAATACAGACCCTCCAATCTTTTCCCACCAGCTCATGAGACAGTTTCTCAGAGGAGCTAAAAATTTAAGGCCCCCTGGATCTCCACTATGTTTCGGAAAAACTCACCTTACCTCCTTTTGAGCCTGCTGCCACATCTGACATCAAGTTTTTATCATGGAAGACAGCCATCATGTTAGCTCTGACTTCTCCCAGGAGAGTTTCAGAGTTGCAAGCTCTCATGGCTGTGGAACCTTATATTATTTTTCACCAAGACAGGGTGTCTTTAAGGACTAATCCTACTTTCATGCCTAAGGTGGTTTCCAAAGTGGCTTTAAATCAAACTATTCACCTGGCAACTTTTTTCCCCAGTCCTCAAAATAGGGGGGAAAGGATCTTGCATTCCTTGGATGTGCACAGATAACTACGTTTTTACCTGGACAGAACCAAGGACATCAGGAAATCAGAGGAATTGTTTGTTTCTTATGCTTCAAGTTCCCAAGGCAAAGCCATTTCAAAACAGACCATTTCTAAATGGATCGCTCATGGAATCAGATTTTGTTATTCACACCATGGAAAGCAAATCCCAGTAAGTATTAGGACTCACTCTACCAGGGCTGCTGCCACTTCAGCTGCCTTCCTCAGGGGAGTTACTACCAAAGACATTTTGGAAGCTGCAACTTGGAGTTCAGTGCATACTTTTTCTAAGCACTACAATCTACCTCTCTACTCCAAGTCTAGGGCAGGCTTTGTTTCTGCAGTCTTGCAGGGCCTTTTAGCCGCCCCCTCTACTTTATGACCACCTCCCTTTTCTTCTGCTTTGGGATTCAACCCTACAATGATGACTGCAACAGTGAAACACGATGAACATAGTACAGTTGTGTACACTTAGCATAAATGTAGATGTTCGAGTGTCTTCACTGTTGCAGTCTGGGTTACCCTCCCTCCAGTCCCCTCTAATTTTTTCTTTTGTGTGGTTCCCTTCTTCACCCTTCTTCTGAGGTGTATTTGCAAAGGGTATAGGGTTACACTCATTTTGGAACACCTGACATCTGGGGGCAAGAAAAACTGGAGAACATGGCGTCGGCTGCCAGCTTTGTACTCCTGGCGTTCTGACGTCAGGGAGCATGGCTGAGCAGCCGACGCCGGACCCAGACTTTGGGATTCTGGCCGACCGAGGACTGCCTGCCGGCAGGGGAGAACCCTACAGTGATGACTGCAACAGTGAAGACACACTCTCACATCTACATTTATGGTAAGTGTACACAACTGTACTTTTTGATGGTGTACTTCACTGTTAATATTGGCATTTTTTTTTACTTTTCTCAAACTTGTCTTTTTTTGCGACTCAGATGGCTTTGTTAATAATACCACTTCCCCCTTATCAAGATGGAAATACATAATAAATAGATAATTTAAATAAATAAATGCATGTGTCATGTGTTTATCATATGTATTGCTTTGGTTGTTTGTAATGTATTTGCTGTATATCTTTATAGATCCATGTATATTTGTACACACACACACACACACAAATCTGTCTTTGAGTTTGTGTGCGTCTCTGTTTATGTATACAGACGTACACACACACACCTGTATGTGTGATGTGTTGGTGGATGGATATATATATATATATATATATATATATATATATATATATATATATATATATATATATATATACATACACATGCACACACTCGTACACTGGCAGGCAGGAGGTATTTTGACTAAGGTGACAGTATTGCTGCTTCTAACAGCATTCATATCAATGACACATCATTGCTAGTTTTACAAGTAATATTTTTTTTCCATTTGTCATATGCTACTTGACAAGAGTATTAAGTGTGACTCAAACTACAGACCCATAAGCTTGACCAGCCTTATCTGTAAGGCTACAGAAAGAATCATCAAGGACCCTATAATTAAGGACATAGGTGATCTTCATACCCTTGATCGGGCACAGTTTAGTTTTGTTAGACAGGTTGTGCCCATTAAACCTGGTAGACCTTTTCAAAAATGTCACCAGAGTCTTAAATTAAGGCAAATCTCTGCATACAGCCTACCTTGACTTAGCAAAGGCCTTTGACGCAGTCCCACATGTGGGCACCATTGATAAACTCTCCCAGTTCAGTATCAACCATTATGTTGCCAGGTAGTTTGCTAACTGGCTCACCAACAGATCACACTCAGTCAAGAGTTGGGGACTTTACCTCAACCAGCAGACTTGTCAGAAGTATGGTTCCATAGGGGTCAGTGCTGGGCTTTCTATTGTTTGGAATATACTTCCCAGAAGTTCAGGCCAAAATAGAGGGGCTGTGGCTGACTAAGTTTGCTGATGACTGCAAATTAGGTGCAATCATAGAGTCCCCAAATGATGTCAATATACTTCGACAGACTTACACAAGTCAATCCGTGCCAAAGCCATGGACTCAAGCACAATGCTAAAAAATGCATTATCATACCATTCAGTAAAAACGACATCACTGCAGACTATCATATAAATAATAGTACCCTATGTAACAACTCAGTAGTGAGAGACTTAGGAATGGAAGTTGACTGTAGCCTACACCTTGACCACCATGTGTCTACTGCGGTAAGGAAAGCATTCTACATTGCTCACTTCATTAGCAAAGGTATTGCCTCAAGAGTGAAAGAGATTCTCTGTACTCAACACTCATCTGACCAATAATTGAGTACATTGCTCCCTTTCGTATGTACCTTACCAGGCACCTGCAGCAACTTGAGAGACCTCAGATTTCTAACCAAGAAAATTCAATGTCTCCAGCACATACCATACACTGACAGACTGAAGCCACTGTCATTGTACTCAGTAGCATACAGACTACTTGCAGGAGACTTGTGCCTGGTCTACACAGCAATCTTAGATCCAAACCTAATGGAAATGCTGGACATCCACAAGTCAAATGGGATGAGGGTCACTTGCTCCATGGACCTTAACCTTGCCTGTGACAGGACCTTCTGAAGGGACAGATGCATCTCTGAGGTTGCCACTCCTCTGGAATAGGCTACCAGTTCACATCAAACAGAGCCCCTCTATGAAACCTGTTTAAGTGTAGCCTGGATGACTGGATGGGAAACCATAAATGCCTTGCTCGGGATTTCACCTATGATCTTCGAAGAAACCGCACAAACACTTAAAACACAAAAAATAACTCAGACGTTAGGACACAGTAGGCAACTTAACCTAAAAATTCCTTTTTTACTAATAAAACAATGAGCATAGTGTATATATAAGCATTTAAAAATTCAACATTATCCACACAATGCCCTTTCAAAATGCATCCAATGGATGCCAGCTCATTTAATCCTGGCCACCCCACTGCTTTTAGACGCATATATGTTGAGATGATGGAGCTTGTACTTACAAACAATAATATTTACTTTGATGATCAGATATTTCTTCAACAAAGAGGGGTAGCAATGGGTACGGCCTGTGGGCCCCGATATGCTAACATCATTATGTGTGAGTGGGAGCATCGATTTCTTGTTACCCTACCTTTCAGGAGTGTGTATTGTATCTTAGATATTTGGATGATTTATCTATTGTCTGGAAGGGGGGGTATAAATAATGTCCAGGTATTTTTAGATTATATCAACAATACCACTGAATTCTTGAAATTTACTCGTGATAAATGAGGTTTCTATCTCTTACCTGGATGTGATGTTGACTAAGGATGTTGATAAACAATAGGTATGTTGTTGTTTGTCTTTCGGCTTTTCCCGGTTAGGGGTCGCCACAGCGCCACAGTCCGGTCTGCTAATGATTGGCAATTGGTTTTTATGGTGTTGAGTTGTCAGCCCGACGCCCAGCCTTCAACAAAGGCACGCCCATTCAACGCATGTCTTTTGAACATCCACTCGACCGCGGGGAGGACATGCAGACTCCACACAGAAGGCACTCCCAACCCAAGCTGAGAATCGAACGGGAGAACCTCTTGCTGTGAGGCAACAACGCTACCGCTGTACCACCGTGGAAGTTGTGACTACCATTTTAAAGAAGCCTTCATACTCAAATTCATTTCTACATTACAGTAGCTCTCATCCCCGGGTTCAGAAAAAAGCAGTTAAGGAGAAATTTGAGAGAGCTGCCAGAATGGTCTCAGGACTTTATTTCTGAATGTGATGTGTTAGAAAGCATGTATCTGAAGTAGGAGATTCATTTGTCTGCAACCTGTGGGTTATGGATCCGATATCGGATCCGAACCGGCATGGTTTACCAGCTATGGATCCAAGCTCTCAGCTCCTCCCCTCACCCATAATGCCCTGCTCTACCCTCATGACCTCAGATGTCGTTTGCCGCGCATGGTGACCAGATTGTTTTTTCCAGCTCTCCAGCTAAGTGATAGATTCAGTGTTTATATTGTAAAATTTAGTAAAATTTTTGGTTAATTTGTGTGAAAGTGTAGGTTTCCCTCTTGTATTATTACTTTTTTTTAGAGTTTAATCTTAAATTTATATCCCTCCCCTCGCTGGTAGCGTAGTGTGTGTGTTGGGCCTGTGAGTGATTTTTGTTTAGTTACTTTACCTTAGTTATAGTAACTTTATTTGTTAGCTTGGGATGTCTGAGCAGCCCAAGGCTATTTTCTAAATGCTCCGAGTGTGGCCATAAGCTTTCCCCAGCTGATGGCCACACTCGGTGTGTTAGATGCCTGGGGGTTGAACACCTCACATCTGGATGTTCCATTTGTGCAGGGTTCAACCCCAGGGCATTGAAGGAGCGGAGGTCCAAGCTTGTTTTGGCGGGCCTTTGCCGCCGGACTCGGCTCTGACCTCCGCCTCGGGTAACCGTCACCACTGTTATTCCCTCTCCGGCTCCCCCTCCTCCTCCTGGGACTCAACCTCCCGCTTCTGGTTCGGAGGAGAGGGATGCTAGAAAAAGGACCGGAGGAGAAGCACCATAAGCGGCGGGCCGAGACCTCTGTTTCGCCCGCCAGCCAAGCGGCTTCTCCCCGGCTCCCTTGTCGGCTGGATCTCCTCCTCCTCGGCTCTGGTCTCCAGTGTGTTTTCACGGGACCTGAGGAGGAGGAGACCCGATCTCCGTTGAGGCTATCGAGGAGGCACTCAAGGCCTACCTCGGTAGCCTCGTCGAGATCAACGTACAGCCTATCGGATGCTGATCTGGACGGATGATGAGAAGGTTCATCCAGGCCCAGATGCAGATGGGAGTGCTCTTGCCTCCCCTGGGGAGCTCGACCCCTTTTCAAGCCAATGCTCCTTCTCCGACCCGCTACCGGGTTCGAGCAGTTGGAGCCGAGCAGCCGAGCCGGGGTGGGTCGGCCGATAGTACTTGGTACCGGATCTGACCCTGCCCTCGAGTGCATCGGATCTGACCTCTCTGAGCGGGATCCGAGCTCGGATCCGGGGATCAGTGCTCCTTCGGCGCCGTCTGTGTCGGAGCGCACTGTCCCGGATCCGAGCCGCGCCGGCTCCGATCCACTCTTCGGATCCGAGGGGAGCCGATTGTCGGATCCTTTGGTCGAGGTCGGCCCCTTCGGCCTTTGATGTAGTGGAGAGGGCCCTGTTGAGGGTCTCCGGACCCCGGCACTTGTTCGGCTCCGTCCCGCTCCCTCTGCACTGGGTCAGGCTTCCACCATCCGGCCCTTGGGACAGCCCGCTTCTGTGCCCCAAGCTGTTCCCCTGGAACAGGTTGCTGCTTAGGAGTCCTCTGACAGCCCCCAGAGGATGTTCCTCGCAAGCATACGTGCAAAGGAGGCACATTGACTCCCGAGTCTCTCACGGAAGACACGGATTTGGAGGAAGGGAAGGCTCCCACGGTCACCCCCGAGGATGTCTCATTTGGAGACATCATGGAAATGCTCCATATAAGGGGGGGTGGTCTGCCCCAAGTTTTCCTCGGACGAGTCCGTGTTCTTGGAGGCATTTGAAGCGGGCCCGTCTACCTCTTGGGTGTCCCCTCCTGCCGACCCCTGGTGGACCTCATTACCACCAGGGCGTGGAAGGAACCGGACACCGTGGAGCCGATCCCTAAGAGGCCCGACAGGATCCTCAGCCCACCGTCTGACAGTGCCCATTGGAGTAAGGGGCCCTCGGTACATGCCATGTTGACGGCGGCGGCCACCAAGAGGGAACTTGCTCAGGAGAGTCCTCAGTCCATCCCGAGCAAGGAGTCTCGGATGATGGACCGCTTGTGAAGCGGATGTTTAGTTCAGCGACCTTCTCGGTAAGGGCGCTGAACTACCTGGCACGTTATTAGGATGCAGCGATCTCATTAAAGAATACGCTGCATCTCCCCAGAGTCCATGTCGGAGGAGGACAAAGTGCTGCACTCCACCCGCATGGCCACTCTTAGATCAGTTACCAATACCTCTATGCGGCTACTCTCCCATGCTACGGAAGGCGCCGCTAGAGCCGCAGGGGCAGGTCTAGTCACTAGACGTCAGGCCTGGCTCCGTCATTGCGATTTCTCTGAGCCCTTCAAAGCATCATTTGCGAACGCCCCCTTTGATGGTTCTGCCCTCTTTGGCAAAACCGTTCGCGACACTTTGACCCAGAGCGAGAAGGACTGGAAGACGCTGTCTGCCATCGGAATCAGCTTCTCTGCACCCCAGAGGCCCTATTCTAGGAACCAAAAGGGTCAGAAGAAGATGTGGTTCCGGAAGTCGCAGCAATCCCAGCCTGCTCCGGACAACCAGTCCTTCCGTGGCAGAGGAGGACAGGGAGGACGCCGCCCTAGAGGCAGAGGGGCTCCCAGGAACTTTGGGTCCAGAGAACCCTTCTCTGTGCGGCCCGCAGCAACCCTGAGGGGTTGCCTGGCTGCTCCACTCTGGAGGCAGTCGGGGGACATTTTTCGGGGCACCTAGCGGCATGGGAGTCCATAACATCAGACCGCTGGGTTCTCCAGATCATATCCAGAGGATACCGCATCCCTTTTCGTCACTTACCAAAATTGAAGTCCCTCCCAGACGTTCCACCCGGTCAACGGGAGGCTGCTTTGGCAGAAATTGGCCATCTGCTAAAGAAAGAGCCATCCAGCCCGTCCCCCCAGACCAGATCAGATCAGGGTTCTACTCCAGGTTCTTTTTAGTGCCAAAAAAGACGGGGGATCTAAGACCAATTTTAGACCTTTCTCTCTTGAACCTGGCAGTTCCCAAGGAAAAATTCCGAATGGTCACTTTACAATCTATTCTCCCCCTTCTGGGAGAAAGTCACTGGATGTGTTCCATAGACCTCAAAGATGCGTACTACCACATCCTAATGGACAGGCTCCAGGAGGTTCCTCCGCTTCCGGCTGGGAGCCAGTCACTACCAGTTCCGGGTCCTTCCCTTTGGTCTCACCACAGCCCCCAGAGTGTTCACCAAAGTATTAGCAGTGGTAGCGGCCCACCTGAGGCTTCAGGGGGTGCAGGTCTTCCCCTACCTGGACGACTGGCTTCTTACCGCCCCAACAAGGCATCTACTACTATTGGCGAGACTCCTTTCTCCATCTTGCTCCCAATCTGGGCATTACTATAAATACAAAGAAATCCAACCTGGCGCCCACACAGCTCTTAGATTTTATAGGGGCCAGGTTAGACACAAGGAGTTTAAAAGCCTTCCTCACTGCGGACAGAGTTCAAAATCTGCAGCTCCAGGTGCGGGCCATTCTCCACTCAAGTTCTGTTCCGGCGGAGTTGGTCCTGAGGGCTCTAGGGTCCATGGCGTCTGCTATAGCACTTCTTCTTCTCGCCAGGCTCAGTATGCGCATCCTCCAGTGGACTCTCTTAGTACAGTGGTCATACCTTGCTCTTCCTATGCATCATCCCATTGCGATCAGCAAGGCTTGCAAGCGGTCCCTCCTGTGGTGGCTTCACTCCCAAGATCTCCACGGGGGCCGCCCATTTTGTGCTTCTCCCCCTCTTGCCACGGTGACCACGGACGCCTCCCGCCTTGGGTGGGGGGGGGCATTTTGCGGGCCGGACCGTCCAAGGCACGTGGAACGATTCAGAGACCTTACTGCATATCAACGTTCTAGAGATGAGAGCAGTGCTCTTAGCGTTGCTAGCACTTCAGGACTTTCTTCCCTTGGGAACAATTGCGATTCAATCGGACAACATGTCGGTTGTCTGGTATATCAACAAGCAAGGGGGAACGAGGTCTTACCCTCTTTGTCGAGAAGCCATGAGAGTTTGGGAATGGGCAATCTCCACCAACCGCTTTCTAATAGCAACGCACATTCCGGGTCGGTCCAACATCCTGGCGGACAAGCTCAGTCGCACCATTCTGACCCCTTACGAGTGGTCTCTCAATTTTCAAGTAGCGGAACGCAGATTCGCACGGTGGGGAACTCCTTCATGCGATCTTTTTGCCTCTCCCTCAAACACCAAGTGCGACAGTTTTTTCGCTCTGATACCTCCTCCAGGAGGTTCCCCAAGAGACGCTCTGGTGCATGCTTGGCCACCCGGTCTTCTGTATGCTTATCCACCATCGCCTCTGATGTTCCAAGTTCTTCAGAAAGCCTCTCGGGTGGGTTGCAGAATGATTCTCATTGCTCCGTTTTGGCCTTGGCAGATCTGGTTCCCCTTCCTAAGGTCTCACTCGGTGAATCCTCCTTGAATTCTAGATCCCATTCCGGATCTGATATCTCATCCATCCTGCCTATCTCCTCCGAACCTGGACAACCTGAAGCTGACCGCTTGGCTGCTCCAGTTCCACTCTTGATCAGGACTCCCGGTATTTCGTCCCCTGTTAAGGCGATCCTGGTGGCAGCTCATAAACCGTCCACTAGGAAAGTCTACCGCAGCAAGTGGAAACGGTTTTCTTTGTGGGCAGAGCGGCAAGGCCTGAATCCCTTCACAGTTCCTCTCCCTTTAGTGCTTGATTTCTTAACCACTCTTTTTAACGATGGTGCCAGCAGTTCCACAGTCAAAGTACAACTTGTGGCAATTTCACATTATCACATTGGTCATGACTCTAGTCCACTCATGTCAGCCAAGTTGTGTAAAATTTTCCTTAAAGGTACTTTCCTTCTCAGGCCCCCTGTAAAACAAGCGGTTCCTCCCTGGGACCTTTCCTTAGTTCTCCAGGCCTTGACCGCCCCCCCTTCGAACCAGCGGCTACGGTAGATCTCAAATTCTTGTCTTTCAAGACTGCCTTTTTAGTAGCCATTACATCGGCCAAGAGAGTTTCAGAGCTCCAAGCATTATCAGCTAAACCTCCTTACTTGGTCTTTCATCCGGACCGTGTTTACCTCAGGACCAACCCGTCCTTTCTTCCTAAAGTAGCTTCTGAAGCAAACATTAATCAATCCATTAACCTCCCTGTTTTCTTTCCTAAATATGAAAACAAAGGTGAATACAAGCTTCACTCTTTAGATGTTCACAGGCAACTTAGATTTTATCTAAACAGAACGGCTGGTCATAGGCAATCCGACCAGTTGTTCATTTCCTTTGCTAAATTTAATTTGGGCAAGCCAATTTCTAAAGTCTCTCTGTCTCGCTGGATTTCGCAATGTATCTTATTGACTTATCAAGCTTCAGGAAGGCCCGCACCGGAGGGTGTACACGCCCATTCAACCCGGTCAGTATCTACCTCGGCAGCCTTTAAGGCTAGGATTCCTCTAGATGATATTTGTGCAGCAGCCACGTGGGCTTCATCTCATACTTTTATTTCCCACTACAAGTTGGATCTTGCATCTAGGGGTAGAGCATCCTTTGGCTCCGCGGTGCTCTGGAATATCCTTCCATGATGGCCGCCCAAGATTCAGGTAGCTGGGGACTCTGTCCCACAGGTTGCAGACAAATGAATCTCCTACTTCAGATTTAGAAGTTATGTACTCACCATAACGTTCCATCTTAGTAGGTGTATTCATTTGTCTGCAACCATCCCGCCCTCCTATCCCCCTGGCCTTTCAGTTTCCTGCATATTATGTGTTACCCTTTTCAGGGTGTTCTTGCTGTTGGCAAACTCGATCTGAGGTCATGAGGGTAGAGCAGGGCATTATGGGTGAGGGGAGGAGCTGAGAGCTTGGATCCATAGCTGGTAAACCATGCCGGTTCGGATCCGATATCGGATCCATAACCCACAGGTTGCAGACAAATGAATACACCTACTCAGATGGAACGTTATGGTGAGTACATAACTTCTAATTATCAAGAGGGAATATCCAGTAGAGTTTGTTCAAGAAATTAAAATGGAGGTAGTAAACATACATAGGTCAGGATTTTATGCCCCTATTTTATTTAAACTGTACTTACATACTTCATTAGAATCTACCATTGATGTCCCTGTTTTGGATACTTATAGGGATGATAGGGTGTTGAATTTTAAGTGATCTTTTATCACTCAGTATATAATTGATTTGAAGCAAGTAAGCGATGTGATTTTTAAAAAACTGGCCCATATTGTTAGATGGCTGTATGTTTAGATTTAAATACAAGTTCTGGTTTCTCATGTATTTTTAAACAGGGTGCAGTTTGAAAAATATTATTGAGAATGTGATTCTTGGTGATAGGAATAAATGTAAACAGATGTCTAAATGTGGACGTTGCCATTACTGTCCCCTGATAAACATTGGGGGATTTTTTGACATCAGTGGGTATCACTTTTAAAATTAGAGGGAAATTTAACTGCAGCTGTGCAGGGGTTGTCTATGGGGCATTATGTCAATGTTGTTGTGCTTTTTACATAGGTAAAACGAAAGTTTGTTAATGTATATACGAACATACCTACGAAATTAAATGCAAAGAATGACTAATGCCCTATTTAGGCACATTTCTGAGTACTCTGAGCCATCAGTTCAAATGTATTGTAATTGAGCAAGTGAACAAACATCCTAGAGGTGGTCCTTGGCAATTGTGGTTGGAAAGGAGGGAATTGTACTGGATTTCGCGTCTAAAAGCAGCGGGGTGGTGAGTATTAAATGAGTTTGCATCCATTGGATACATTTTGAAGTTAAGGGCATTCTGTAAATAATGTTGAATTTTTAAATGCATATATATATACACTGTGTGCTCTTGGTTTCATTAGTAAAAAGGAATTTTTAGGTTAAGTTGCTTACCTCTTTAAATGGTTAATTAATTTGATCAGGTGTTTATTTGT
>NC_056745.1:408889361-409036861 GCF_019279795.1 Protopterus annectens
AAACATGAAAATGTTCATTTACCTGTAACGTCCAAGTGTGTAGTCTAAAGTCCCATTAACTCTTTGAGCAGCCATCTTGGTAATCACCAAGTGTAGTACCTCGCAGGTAGTTCTGCGCGGCTTTGGGCGTGGCCTAACTGATTGGCAGGGGAAAAGCGAGTTTGAGTGACAGGCATGCTAATTTCCACAGTCTTGATACTGTGTCTAGTTAGTAAATCACTACACAAACGTTCCCAAAACAACCAGAATTACTAACACTCCCAAAACAACAGTTATAAATCCAAAAGAACACCAGTAATAACTGGCATTCATCGCTAAAATAATAATGCATATTTCCACATTCTACATACTGTGCAATCACAAACAGGCATCAGCATATGAAACCGGCTAAAATAATAATGCATATTTCCACATTCTACATACTGTGCAATCACAGACAAAGTCCAAAACCTACTAGGCATCATCCTATAAAGCTGGCAGTAAGCGCTAAAATAATAACACTGTAATTAAAGTCTGTGAAATGTATGTTTTAGTTGTGTGAATAAACAGCTACATTACGGTTACCACCTGTCACACTTTGCGAGGGACAGTCCCTCTTTTGTCAGTTGTGTCTTGCAAACAAATTGACAAAATGGCAAATGTCCTGAGATTTTAGGACAAAGATATGTCCTATATTTTATTTAATAGTTGCATAAAACAGTTATACTGTATCTGAAAGACTTAAATATTATTATAAGAAAACAGAAGAAGGCAAAAAAGTGAAGTTCTGTCCTTTGTACTGTGCCGTGGGTATGTTTTACCCTGTAAAATCTGACATTTCCACAAAAAAATGTCCCACTTTGGGCTTTTGAAAAGGTGGCAACCCTAAACTACATAGTTATATGCTTTGAATATTCATACTGATGCTGCCTTGCCACAGCAGCGGCGATGTGAATATTCATGCGGGTGTGGGGGTCCATGCGGCTGGAGGCGTGTTTGGGGCAGGTTTTGCTACTGCGCATCCTGCTTGGTACTGCACTTGGTGATTACCGCCATCTCTTACAAAGCTGTTTCTCCAGATGACTTCCACACACTCTACAGAACAGCTTAAACAGCAGAATATAGCTATTACCTGTAAAACTTACTCCAAAATTCAAGACACCTACAGCAAATTGTGACGTCATTTTTAATCCTACTGTCACCAACCACGAAAAGTAAAATTCTTAACGAGTAGTAATGTAATTACAAAAAAAACCTGCACTAACCTCTTGTCCAACCTTCCCTTATGCCTGTGAGTACCACAATTGAGTGGAATTCAGTAGAAAGCGACACACACATTATTTAATAAAATAGCATACCCACCCCCAAACAATTAAGCCTAGCCTTCTCTCTCTCCACATGATGCACCTAGACAATATCTGAGTTTACTACTTTGTAATGAATGCAAGAATAGATTGTACTGGTTAACGCGTTCAGATAAATACATACATTGAAATGCATAAGACAATTTAAACAGCTCAGCATTTAAACCTCTCATTCAATGAAATGAAAGTCAAAACCAATGTACTTAACACCTCATCAAGTTGGATATGGCCATTTTCACCTCTGCTGGTACCAATTGTTTAATCCACTATGTCCCAAATCAAAAACACTTAATAGAAAGCCAAAGATGACTGCAGCAATTTTAGAATAATTAGCATGCAAACCAACTTACTCAGGCTTCTGATAGCACAATCTGAGAATTATATAACAATTTTTTATATATTTAGTCAACATTGTAGTTAATGTACAAACCTTAAAAAACTGAATTTTCAGTGGAGACTGATATCTGCAGACAGTGATAATAAAGCTATGTATACAGTTATAAGTGTCCTATTTATAGGTTTGTAACACATTTGGAACAGATGTGAAAAAATAATTTCAGTGAAAATCTGGGGAACCACAAATATCAGCTGCCCAAGAGAAGAGTTGAGAAAGAGAGGTTGGCATAAGAGAAAACCCATTCATTTTACTGTTGTACTTCCCTGCAAATACCTCTAAATATACGAGTTGGGTTAAGCTTACAAAAGCTGGCATCTCAAGATGGCCTGAAACACAAAAGCAAAAAGTACATTGAATTATTTTGACTGATAACACGTTTTTATGTTGTAGTCGTGTAAACATGTTATGGTCTTGAAATGCACTCCCAGTGAACATACTGTCTGTAAAAAATACCATGTGTATACCTTTTGTCTAAGTCTTCTTGACACACTGTCAAAGATCTCAGCCTTCAGTGCAGACAAGACAGCACATGCTCCTTCTCCCATAAGGCAGTTCACCACACAATCCAACATTCTAGTCATTGGAGACTCCATCATGAGACACACTGATGTACCTCTCACCAGGCTAAGTAAGGATAAAGTTACGGTCAGTTGCTTATTTGAGGCCAGGATCCACCACATTATGCATGCACCCAGGTCATTGGACCACAATTACCAATATGACTCGGTCATAGTTCATGTGGGAGTAAATGATCTGAGACATACCTCCCTAGACAATATGAAGAGAGACATCATGACGTTCTTGGAATTTGTGTCTCAGGCTGGTATGAGCCTAGCACTGACCAGCATTTCACCTTCTCCAAGAGTGATGCCACAAAATGAACAAAAGAGGATTTACTTTAATAATGGGCTTAGTTTCTGGTGTCATTCTAAGGGGGTACAATATTTGTCAGCATGGAAGGAGATGGTTAGCAGACCATGCTGCTTTGTCAGGGATGGTCTTGCACCTCTCCCCTTTAGGCTTTCACTTATTAGCTAAAACACTGTTGTCCCCCATAGTGTCTTTTTTAGGCAACGCCATACTGAAAGTACTCCCAACATAGAAAATCGAAACCAAGAAAATCTGAAAGTATTACTGTTCAATGCTAAGAGTCTAAACAAAAACTCAAGTCCCTGGAAGTACTCTTTACCCTAGAGAATGCTGATGTCTGTGCGGTCACTGAGACATGGTTTAAAGCTACAGAGAGCACACCAACAGTGCAACATTATAATGCCTTCTATACATTTAGGCCAGCTACTTCACAGGCAGGGACTAAAAGGTGGGGGTATCTCTACATCAAAAATAAATGCACTTCAAGGCTGGTCAAACAGGACAATGCACTTTAGCTGCTCCATGTTCAAATCACCATAGGTAAAATCCAATGCCATTTCCTTGCAAGTTATAGGTCCCGCTCTATGACCCAGAAAATCCATATAATGTATTTAAACTTATTAAAAATGCTAACCATCCAACCCAGTACCATTTTCATGGGTGACTTTAATTACCCCACTATTAACTGGGATTCCTATTCAACACCAAACATACATGCAAAGAGATTCCTGGATTTTGCAGGCAAACTCCCTGGACCAGATAGTCAATACACACCAACCAGGGTGGCAACCATACTGGATATGGTTCTCACTAATATGGGATACTGCTGCACCTCCCCCTACTGTAATGCCTTCCCTGGTAAGGGCAGACCACAAAATGGTTTCCTTTGAAGTAAAAATAAAACCTGGACCAGCAGCTAAACCTGGAATATTTAGGAACTATTCTAAGGCTAACCTCCAGCTATTAAGTGATAATCTGGCAAAATTTCAAGCCCCCATAAAGCTGGGAGCACTTCTGCCTGTACAGAACTGTTCACAGAAACCCTGTACAAGCATGTTAATAGCTGCATAGAGGCAGCTGTACCCACCAGGAAGAAGTACAGAACTAACTCAAAAAACAAGCCACCCTGGTGGAATCACCAAATCATTTGGCTGTTATAAGAGGAGGAAGAAAATCATGGTATAAATTAGGAGGTGCAGCACCCAGCAGGATAAAGCACTCTCATCAAACTAAACAAACAACTAGGAGGACAGAAAGTCTACCATAGCCAATTTTGAGGTACATTTGGCCTCCCAGGCCAAGGGCAGCCACAAAGCATTCTTTAGCTTTGTCCACAACCTCAAAGGCAATACACAATTGTGTGCAGAGCTCATTGTAAATGGAGCCACCTATACTGAGCCATTAGATATAGCAAACCTCCAGGCTGATAAATTCAGCTCCGACTTTACTCCTCTCTCCCCTCAACCTTCCCACAGGAAATGTCAAATGTAACTCTCCCCTACTATCACTAGGGAACAGGTCCTTAATTCTCTCTAAGACTAAGAACACTACATCAGTGGGCCCAGGCAATATCCCAGGATGCCTTCTAAATAGCATGAAACATGACCTATTAGGGCCTCTGGAATTACTATTTAACTGTAGCCTCCAAACAGGCTTCATGAATGGAGAAAGGCAACAGTCATCCCTCTGCACAAAGGTGGGGTGTTTACAGACCCTGGAAACTATCCTCCAAAAAAAAGGAAGCCAATCTGTTGGTCCCCTGCCATAAACAAACTGTACAACAGAAGGAAGAAACTGTTGCAAAAGAGAGTAAAATCCCATGAGTGGAGGAGCTCCCTTCTCAGCCTCAGTAAGAAGCTGAGATCCCTTATAAGATCTTCCAAAGCTAGCTACGAAAACAAAATTGCCACTAATGCTAAGGACAACCACAAAGCATTCTATAGCTATGTCAAGAATCTCAATGGCAACACCCAGATTTGCTCTGAGTTACAGCACAACGGCACGAAAATTACAGAACCAACTGATATTGCCAACATCCTGGCAGATAGGTTCAGTGTTAACTTTACCCCCCCCCCCCACCCCCTAAAGGGCCCATATCTATACAGGAAGAAAGGTAAAAGCTGCACTCTCTAAAGCCAAAAACATAGCATCCATGGGACCAGACAACATCCCAGGCTGCATTTTACACGAACTTCAGAACGAACTGGCTCCCCACTTAAGCACCATGTTCAATAATAGCCTCGCATCAGGCTTTGTGCCCACTGAATGGCGCACAGCAGCAGTTTCCCACTCCACAAAGGGGGAGCCACCACTGATCCTGGGAACTATCGACCTATTAGCCTGACGAGCCTGGTCTGCAAGGCCATGGAATGTATCATCCTGGAACTCATAAACAAAGACATTGGTAACCTCCAAACTCTGGATCCCACCCAGTTTGGGTTTGTGAAAGGCAGATCATGCCTCCTGAACCTGATCGACTTCTTTGAGGCAGTCACCAAAGCCGTAGATGAGGGTAAGGTGGTTCACATAGCCTATCTTCACCTCGCCAAGGCTTTCGACACCTTCCCCTATTCTGGAATTATAGCTAGACTCACTAAACTAGGTATAAATCCCTATGTCACAAGATGGGTTGCCAACCGGCTCACTGTCAGAACCCACACTGTAAAAGTTGCAGATTCCAAATCTGACCTCAAAGCAGTGACAAGTGGAGTACCACAGGGTTCCATCCTGGGACCTCTCCTGTTTGGTATCTACTTCTCTGAAGTACAGGCTAACACAGAAGGCATCTGGCTAACGAAGTTGCAGATGACTGCAAACTAGGAGCCATAGTCAAGTCCCCAAATGATGTGGACATCCTACTGAAGGGCTTCGCTGAGACAGATGCCTGGTGTTAGAGCTATGGCCTCCACCTCACTGCCAAAAAGTGCATGGAGGGTACATAGGATTCTAGAATAGATCCGTTTATGAGAATACTGATGGGGGTAGCTGATAGATTTGGCTGACAATTTTAGGTACTCTGGGAGTAAGTTATCTGGGGCACTACCGGGTTTAAGTTTTAGTAGGAGCTTAGTTATAGTGGAAGTAGGAATAGATAGTATATGGGTGGGGAGAAGAGTTTTTTGATGAGAGATGAGTTACTGGGTTGTTGTTATGAGTAGTTTGAGGAAAGGAGGTAGATAGTTTGGATATAGTCTCTATGAAGTAGGAATTGAATTGAAAAGTGAAGCGAGTTCAGCTGGAATTTTGTCAGGATTTTTGTAGGGGTTGCTTTTGGTGCCAGAGTTGAGTAGAGTAGAAACTGAGTTACAGAATCATTTTGGGTTATGATTACAGTCGTTTTGGAGATAAAGGTAGTATTGTCTTATCTTTAATGACTGGACATTTTACTTGGTTGCGGAGCTGTTTAAAGAGCTGGAGTTCCCTGGGGTTTTTACTTTTCTGCCATATTTTCCATGTTCTATCTTGTGGTCATGAGTTGTTTGGTTTCTCTAGAAAGCCAGATTTTATGATTTGTTTTTATTCTCTTGTTAAGGGGAGGAGCCATTCTATTAAGTATGCTTAGGAATGTTGAATTGAATAATTCAACAGTTTTGTCCAAGGGTAGGGATTTCAGAGAACTCCAGTTAATTTTACTCAGTGTTTCATTGAAACTGTTAGGTTGAAGTTAGTGAACTTTCTCGTAGGTTTATATTGGTGCTGGCTTAAGGCTATGGTGGCGGTGTGTGTTATGTATACATGCTGATGGTCACTAATATTACAGGGGAGAGTTCCTGATGAAGAAACTTTGTTAGGGTCAGAAACTAAAATCCAGTCAAGAATGGAGCCATTGTTATTGTTACTGTTATTACTTGGTAGGGTTATGCTAGTGATGAGCCAAGTGTAGTTACAGAGATTGATGGATGCATTAGGAGAGGTAGTCAAGTGATGTAGCCAGTTGATGTTAGATGATCATCACATGTCTACAGTGGTGAGGAAATAATTCTACGTTGCGCAAATTATAAACAAAGGTATGGCATCCAAGTCCAAGGAAGTCATTGTTCCACTGTATTTGGCATTCATCAGACCTATCATTTGAGTGCAAAGCCCCCTTTGGTATGTACCTAACCAGGTTTATCCAACAATTGGAACATCCACCCAGGTTCCTCACTAAAAGAATGCAGGGCATAAGTAATATATCCTCTGCAGACCTCCTCAAGTCCCTATCCCTGTATTCTGTCTCCTACAGTCTTTTGAGGGGGAGATCTATGCCTGGCATACAGGGCATTGTCAGATCCCACTCTGACGGACCTCCTGTAGTAGTACCTCAGTAATGTGAAACGTGGATGTCCCTCTCCCCAGGCTGGACAAGGAGAAAGTCACGGTCAGATGCCTGTCAGGTGACAGGATTCGCCTAATCAAGCATGCACTCAGGTCTCTCAGCAACAAGTTCCGTTATGACTGTGTCATAGTTCATGTTGGTGTGAACGACCTCCAGACATAACTCACAGGACTATATGAAGAGAGACATGGTTGAGTTCTGAGTATGTGCCCTAGCCTTGAGCAGCATACTACCCTCACCTAGAATGATACCACAGTATAAACAAAAATGATTGATTTTAATAATTGACTTAGATTTTGGTGTCATTCCAAGGGGATCCAGTTCCCATCTGCCTGGGAAACCAAGGTAGACAAACCTCGCTGCTTTGCCAGAGACTGTTTGCACCTGGCATGCCTAGGCTTTTGGCTGGCAAACGCTCTTGCCTTCCCCATAGTGCTTTTTTTAGGCAAGGTCTCAAAAAGCAACCTTTCCAATGTAAATTTAACCACTCAGAACAAAGTAATGGTCATGCTGTTAAATGTTAGTAGCTCAAACCAAAAACTGCCCTCCCCGGAAGCACTTCTATCACTATAAGATGTAGATGTCTGTGCAGTCACAGAAACCTGGTTTAAAGCCACAGACGGTACCCTGGACCTGCAAGGCTACAATAACTTCCACCCCTTTACACCACGAAAGGAATGTGTGAAAACCGGAGGAGGCAGTGTTTCACTCTAAATTAGAGAGAAATTCACCTCATGTTTGGTTAGATTGGACAACTCCATGGAGTTGCTCCAGGACCAGGTTAGAATGGGCAAAACCCCCATTCAAGTCTTAGCCAGTTATAGGCCCCCCCTCCATGGGTCATGACACCCAGAAAGCTTACTTAACCGAACTGAAGACAATCAATTTTTACAAACACACTGGTTATGGGGGATTTCAATTATCCCACCACCAGCTGTGAAACCTACATTAGCCTAAGCTCGCTAGCACAAAAGTTCATTGACTTTGTGAATTCAAATGCCCTTGAGCAAATGTTCCATACCCCAACAAGAGCCAGGCACTAAAACTAAATGCCAGGTAATGGATAATAGTATCTCTTGGGAAGTCATTCACTCCTAATAACTATCAAATTGACAACACACCCCTAAGGGTTGACCCAGTACTCGAGGACTTGAGAACATACATAGAGAGTAATATAGTCTTTGACCATCACACGTTTACAGTAGTGAGGAAGTTATTCTATGTTGTGCAACTCGTAAACTGCTGCAACTGTTGGCCCCTCATTAGTTAAAACTTACCACAAATCATTCACCTTTGAAATGACAGTAACAGACCTTAAAAATTGTGAAATCAAACTAAAAAAACTTCAAGGCCATGGCCAGATGTAATTACCTTTGGAAAAGTTTTTTTTGTTTGACCCTAGCTAGAGGGGGGGGGGGTGTCACGGGAGATGGTGACTTCAAACAGGACCAATTTATGGTCTGATCTTACAAGGGGGAATGATACTGCAGTGGTTACCCATGTTGGTTAATACCATATCCAATATATTATCACCTCTTGTGGGGGTATTGACTAGCTGTTCCAAAGCATCTGCATTGACAAAATCAAGGAATCTCTGGGCTTTTGTGTTCTGGCATGAGTAGTGCTTCCAGCCCGTGTTTGGGTAGTTAAAGTCACCCAGGATCAGGGTAAAAGGTTGAATCTTGATAGATTCAAAGAGTTCTAGATAGGCAGTTTGGGCATCTTGGGTCCAATTTGGGGTCCGGTAGCTAGCTTATGATTTGTATAGGGGTCTTGTCAATGATTAACTGCACCTGGAGTGTCTCCTCTGTGTCATACAGTTTGCCCAGCCTGGAGGTGTGCATGTCTTTAATATATACTGAAGCATCACCTCCTTTGGCTTTACTACCCACAGTTTAGGGTCTGAATGTATGATGGGATGAGTAACCAGATATGGCTTGGGTGCTCTCCGCAGCTTTGAACCAGGTTTCTGTGACTCCATAGATGTCAACATTTTCCATGGTTAAGACTGCTTGCAGTGAGTGCAGTTTCATGTTTATACTCCTAGCATTTAGCAGCAGGATATTTAATTTGGGTTTTGTTGCAATTGTTTTGTTGGCAGTTTTGACCTCATCACTTTTCTGCCAGTATTCCCACCTGTGCAGTTTAAATAAGGGCATATTCCCAACCCTTTCTCATCAGTGGACCATTTTCAAAAATGCTGAGCAAAGCTGAGCAGTACGCAAACCCGCTAAGCTGAGTTGAGCAGTGCTTAAGGTGGCAAATGCTGAGCAGTGCTTAGCAGTGTGCAAATCCGCTTAGCTGAGCTGAATACTGCTTAGAATGGAACTTCTTAGCAATGCTCAAACCAGGTAAACAGAGCTAAGTGCTGATTGGTATTGCTCAGACAGGTCCTATTTAAGCATTGCTTAGCTTGGCTTAGCAGTGCTTAGCAAAACTGAGCTAAGGGAAAACAAACGTTTTCATTTTAAAAAGAAGTCAGAATTGGATATTAATTACTCATTACTGATACATTATTAAGTGTATATATTTTACTTAAGCAATAGCCAACATCATCAGTATAGTATATTAAGATTTACCTATGGTTGGTGTGGTTTAATCATGGGGGTGAAGCACAAGTGATTAAATGAAGGCAAACTTGGGTGAATCTTAACATACCACAACCACAAGGTCAGTTATTGCTATTATACAATGACATTATTGACAAGAAAATATTTACTCTTCTTAAATAAATGTCTTTGTATACCAGCGCAGTGCTGTCTTTCCACGTTTTTCCAGTATTCTGATGTACTGCGCATATGTATGGTACTTGTGTTACCACCCATACCCAGTACATCAGTGCTTTGCAAAGGAAGCAAAGCAGAAAAGAAGGTCTCCATTGCTCCATTTTGTTTTGAGTTTTAAATATATATATATATATATATATATATATATATATATATATATATATGTATATATATATATATATATATATATATATATATATATATATATATATATATATATATATAAATGTCAGACAGTTTAGGGGTAGGAGAGAGAGAATGGAGGAAATACAAGGAAAATCAGGTATGTGTCTTTAGTTTTGAATAACGTACCTGATTTTCCTAATATTTTCTCCATCCTGTCCCTCTGCTGTGTCTAGATTCTGGATTATGTTTTTTTTTATATTTTTGTTTAAAAAAAATTGCAGTATATAGCAATGGCATAAAAGTTGGGGCAACCAGGCCTTTTTGCATTGGTATATGCTAGGATTTACAACAGGTACGCTGATTGGGCTGAACAATCAGCATGCTTGCTTTGGAATATCAATGACCAGTCATTGTATAATTTACATGACCTCCCCTATGTGCTTTGATTACATTAAATTGGGTTGTAACTGTACTGTATGGACACTTGTGTTTAAATGGAGGTTTTCACCTTGTATCTCCACTGACACTGGGAATTTAGGCCATCTACACTACCCTGCTTAACAAATATTAATTACTACATCAGTAAATAAAATAAAAAATAATATAAAACTGCTTTCCCATGTAAAAGCTGAATGGCCTGTCTTGATATTCAAACCATGCACCTACTACATGCGGAGCCATGACTCTAACCACTAAGGTAACTTGACTTGAAATTTCAGCTATACATTTGTATATAGCTTCTTGATAAGTTTAATGACTGCTGAGCAAGGCACCACCCCCTGCAAACCTGCTCAGCTATGCTTAAACTTTCCAGAAAAATAAGAAAAAAAATTAAACATTAATTTAAATTTTAACTGTTAACCTTCACATTATTAGATGTGTCCAGGGACACTTTCTTCCTTGTTTTAGTGCTGTAAAGTTTTTACAATGCAGGGTTATGTTACAGATACTGTGGCACACCCCCTACATGATGTGACTTCGCATTCCTAATCCTCTCAACTCTACAGTTTTCGCATGATGTCCAGATTTGTGCCTCATATTCTTAGTCCATTTGTCATGGGATTGTGTTTCCCTGGCAATTCAGTGACAAATCATTAAAGACTGTGGTTAGAAAATATTGATGGACATTTGAGTTTCAAACATCATGCTCTTCAGAAAATCCATGCTAATGCAAGACCTGTCATTCTATCAACTTTCTAAGTATTTAAAAACTGTCCCTATTTTTGGGCTTTTGTCCCACTAATGGCTTTCTGTTCATTTCTTGCTCTAAGAGGTTGGGAGTTATGAAGTGTCAGAGGACAACTTTTATTGTGCCGTACGGCACTTTCACAGTGCAGGGGTTGTGTCACAGTACCTATCTTACACCCTCTGCATTGCGTTCAGTTGTCATTCATTAGAAAAAAGTGTCCGCCACTTTCACAATGCAGGGGGTGTGTGACACTACCTGTCATACACCCCCTGGATTAATTTCACTTTCCATTCAGTATTTCCATGTCCGGTGACACTGTTTTCTTTTGTGAAGTGCTGTAAGGCACTTTGTCAGTACAGGGGGTGTGTTACAGATCTGCGAGCACTACTGCAATATGCACCCTGCACTGCTTCAGTATCTGTGCACATGGCTCCATCTCGGTAGTGCACCTTCATTAATGTGTAAGGCACGCAGCTGAGAGGGAGATGTGGACACGGACACCATTCACTCCATGTAGGAATAACCCTATTCCTACACCGAGTTTATTGAATCCTGGGGATGGTCTCCCTTTTTATGTCATTCTGATACCACAACAGATATATAAACATCAAGATGGCAGTATCAGCACACTCAGTTTCTGACATTTTAAATTTTTACAACCACCTCCATTGATTTCAGTTTCAGCAATAATTATATTCCAGCAGAGTGAAGCTCTGGTGAGACCATCACTGCTAGTAGCCAGTGAATACTTGTTCATGCGACTTCCCTCTTTTCATAGTTCTGGACAAGCTAATTTTTCCTTTTCAGTAGGTACAGCTTGATTTGTTTTTAACCTCAAAAGATCTGCCTAAATACTTCTTCCTTAAATTGTCTTGGTCTACATATTACTTTCCCCTTAAGTGTTTGACAGTGGTTAGTACAGACTCAGACACCTTTAGTGACATTTTTCCTGTAGAAGTACGACTGACATTTCTCCAATACCTAGTTGCACACAGGAGAGCTTGTTTACAGTGACAAGTACTGTCCCCATAGTTGCAAACCGAATACTTGTGACATTGATTGATATTCTCACCCCAAGTGTCTAATCAGTAAAAAAGGTTATGTTGCCATGGATATGAGTTTCCTACTCTGTCACGGTACGAGCTTGGTGGATATGAGCATCCTGTGTCAATGAATAAATTTCCAAGTTTACTGACAACCAGTTAATTCTCCAACAAACACATATGATGTGTGATGCATGTATTTACACAATGTCACTTCAGGCAAAGCTGTCACATATAAGTACTCCTACTGTCAATAAGGTTGTCAGCTGTAAACACATTGCAGCCATTATACGCATTTCAAGGCAGACATATCGACCCGCATATGCTGAGGCACTTAAACGCAACCTTACTAAACCACAAAGACCTCCTAGAGGAAGTACACATAACAGATACCTTCAGCATCCCTAAATGCACTCTTTGAAAACACCACCCACATCAGTACATACAGCTACATCCCAGGAAGCCTCCACCTCTAAACCTATAAGGCAAGCCAGCCCACAATCCAACATTCTAGTCATTGGTGACTCCATCGTGAGACACAATAATGTCCCTCTCACCAGGCTGAGTACAGAGAAAGTCATGGTCAGTTGCTTGTCAGGATTAGGATCCACCACATTACTCATGCACTAAAGTCATTGGACCACAAGTACCAATATGACTCAGTCACAGTCCATGTGGGAGTCAATGACCAGAGACTTAACGCCCTAGACTATATGAACAGAGACATCAGATAGCTCTCAGAATTGGTATCTCCGGCTACTATGAGGCTAGCTTTGATGAGCATTTTACCTTCCTCCAAGGGTGATGACACAATAAGAAGAAAAGATGATTTACTTTACTGATTGGCTTAGTTTCTGGTGTTACTCTAAGGGGATGCAATACTTGTCAGCATAGAAGCTGATGATCAATAGACCATACTGCTTTGAGTGGGATGGTCTGCACCTGTCCCCTCTAGGCTTTCAAATGTAACCTGAAACATTGTCGTCCCCCATAGTGCCTTTTTATGCAATGCTAAATTGAATGTACTTCCAAACTAGCAAATAAAATTCAGTATTATCTAAAGGTAATACTGATGAATGCTAGGCATCTAAACAAAAAAATCCACTCCCTGGAAGGGCTGTTTACTCCAGAGAACACTGAAGCAGTCATTGTGCAGTCACTGAGAAATTGTTTACAGCCACTGAGAGCACACCAACAGTCCATGGTTATAATGCTTTCCACATGCTTAGACCAGCTACTTCACAGGCAGGGACTAAAGGTGAAGGTGTCTCTATTTACATCAAAAATAAATATACTTCATGGGTGGGCAAAACAGATCAATGTACTTAAGTTGCTCTGTGTTAAAATCAGCGTAGGCAAAATCCAGTACCGCTTTCCTGAAAGCCATAGCTCCTCCTCTATGACCCATGTAACCCATACCATGTATTTACACTTATTAGAAACAGCAACCATCCAACCCAATGCCATGTTCTTGTGTGACTTTAATTACCCCACTATTAACTCAGAATTCTGAATGACACCAAACAAACAGGCACAGACATTCCTGTAGTTTGTAAACACAAACTCTCTAGTCTCAACAGTCAATATATGAACTAGGGGTGCAAACATACTGGATCCGGTCTACCTTAAAATGGGAAAGTGATGCACACCCCCTACTGTAATATCTTTCCTGGTAGGGTCACACCAGATAATGTTCTCCTTTGAAGTAAAAATAACACCGTGACCACCGGCTACATATGGAATATTCATGAACTACTGTAGGGCTTACAGCCTGCTCTTAAGTGGTAACCTGGCAAAATCTCAAACCCACATAAACCATGACAACACTGATGCCTATGCATAACTGTTCACAGAAACCCTGTACAAGAATGTTAATAGCTGCATAGAGGCAGCTGAATCCATCAGGGAGAAGTATAGAATCAACACCAAAAAAGCTAGATACCATGCTGGAATCACAAAACAACAGGCTGTATAACAGTAGTAGGAAAATTATGGCAAAAACTAGGAGGTGCAGTACACAGCACGATAAAAGCAGTCTCAGCCAAATAAACAAAATAAACAAAACTCAGAGAAAAAATACAGTCCACTACAGCCAAATCTGAGGCAAGTTTGACCTACCATGCCGAGGAAAACAGGAAAGCATTCTTTAGCAATGTAATGAACTCAAAGGCAATACGCATCTATGGGCAGAACTCATTTTATATGGAGCAACCTGTACTGAGCTAGAATATATAGCAAACTGCCTGGCTGATAAATTCAGCTGCAAATTTACCCCTCTCCCCTCAACTTTCCCTCATAAAATAGCATCAAATATAACTCCCGCTAATACGACTAGGGTACAGGTCCTTAATGCTCTAAGACCAAGAACAGTGCTTAATGGGCTCAGATAGTATACCAGGATGCCTTCAACATAGAATGAAAAATGAACTCTCAGGGCTCCTGGAATTAATATTTAACAGTAGCCTCCAAACAGGCTTCATGCCTCATAAATGGAGAACAGCAACAGTCAGCCCTCTGCACAGTAGTGTGCTCTTGACAGACACCAGAAACTGTAGATCTACAAGTCTTACTAGTCTTATATGTAAAGCCATGGGAATGATCAATACAGATATAGTAAACCTCCAGAGACAGGACCCAACCCAGTTACGTTTCATCCACGGGAGATCATGTCTACTCCATCTGGTGGACTTATTTGAGAAGGTAACCAAAGCAGTTGACGAGGGAATAAAAAGTTTCACACTGCCTACCTTGAACTGGCCAAGGCATATGACAAAATACCTCACTCGGGCACCATTGACAGACTCAACATTTTAGATACCAAATCGTATGTCAACCATTGGTTAGCCAACTGGCTTCCAAGCATGACTCGGGTAGTTTGAACTTGGGAAGTCCACCTCCACAAAGACACCAGTTACATCTGTAGTCCCTCAGGGATCAGTCCATGGAGAGCTCCTTTTTGGAATTTTGTTCTCTGAAGTCAAGGCCAATGTCAATGGTCTCTGGCTGTGTAAGTTCACAGATGATTGCAATGGAGGAGCTGTCACTGAATCTTACACTGACACAAATGTTCTTCAGGAAGGGCTGACACAAACAACTGGTGTCAGAGACGTGGCCTAAAACTAAATGCCACGACATGCATAAAAGTATCTGTTGGGAAGTCATGCACCCCTGGTAACTGTGACATTGACAACACACCCCTTAGAGTTCATCCAGTAGTCAGGGATTTAGGGACACACAGAGATTGTAATCTAGCCATTGACCATCACATGTCTGTAGTACTGAGGAAATCAGTCTGTGTTGTGTAACTTAACAGTATGGCATCTAAGTCCAAGTAAGTCATTGTTCCTGGTATTCAACAGTCTTAAGACCTATCACTGAATACAATGCCCACTTTGGTATGTACATAAACAAGCATATCCAACTACTGGAATGTCCACAGAGCTTCCTCATCAAAAGAATACAGGTTCTAAGTAAAATGTTCTATGCATACCACCTTCAATGCACTATCCCTGTGTTCAGTCTCCTACAGGCTTTTGAGGTAAGATCTATGCCTCTCATAAAGGGTAGTGTCAGACCACACTCTTGACTGAACACCTGCATATCCTCAAAACAACCAGTACCAGAATTATACATTCTAAAGACTTAAACCTTGCCTGTGATATAAACAGGCCCTTCTGGAAAGAGACAAGTATGTACCCCAGAGACTACACTGTCTATGGAATAGGGTCCCCCTCCCTGTGAAGCATATTTCCTCCCTGACCCATAAAGTGCAACTTGGACACCTGGATGGGGAAGAGGAAATGCATCGCTGGTTTGGCAACTATGCCTCTAATGGACAACAGCAACCTGAAATTGGTTCTTCTCCTGGGTACCTTGGATTTATTTGTTTTATCTTCCAAACTCCTGCTTATAGTCAGCAAGGATATCAGAACTGGTCAGAGATTAGGGATGCATGGCCAGGCTTACCAAAAGCCCTTGTAGTTGTTACCTTAGTTAACACCTATTAACCCAAATGCTGTTTATCACACTGCATGTATAACAATCTCATTAAAGTTGCAAGAAATTGTAATGCTCACATGGTCATCCATTACTACCATTGTTATCATGACAATCCCATTATTTCAATATTAAATCAAACTGGTAGCTAATGGTACCACATATACTGAGCCTGTGGACCTGTTGGCTGACAGGTTCTGTGAAAAATTCTCTACACTGCCCCAGCAACATGCCTAACACCTGTCCCCAGCCGAGTATCTCTAAAGAGCCGGTCCTAAATGCCTTCTCTTAGGCCAAAAACACAGCACTGAAGGGACCTGATAACATCTCGGGCTGCATTCTACATGGTCTCCAACATCATTAAACAACATTGTGTACTCTTTTCATTCATAGTCTAAGCACTGCCTTTGTACCAGCTGAATGGAAAATCAGCCACTGTGCTTCCACTGACCCCAGGATCTATAGATCTATTAGCCTGAGATTTTAAATATTGCTCTTACAAACTTAGAAGGTTGATAGAGTAAGTTTTCATTAGCATGAATTTTCTGAAGGATGTGGAGTCTTAAACTCAAATGTTTGTCATTATTTAATTACTTTAATCCACAGGTATTTGCCAGCAAAGTACAGATTTTAGGAGGACACACCAAAAATATGAGGCATAAATCTGGACATTCTGCAAAAACCTGTACAGTTGAGAGGTATGGGACTAGCCTTGCCCGCAAGGCCATGGAACGAATTATCATGGACCTTATAAACAAAGACATAGATAATCTTTAAACACTTGACCACTTTGGATTTGTCAAAGGGAGATCATGCCTGTTAAAATTGGGGCAGTTCATCGAGACAGTCACCAAGGCCCTGAATGAGGGGAAATCCATGCATACACCCTACCTAGACTTAGCCAAGGCTTCTGACACTATCCCGCACTCTGGCATCATTGACAAATTCCCCACAGATAGTTATAAACCCTTTATATCAGTATATGGGTCACTAACTGACCAACTGATAGAACCCATATAGCCAAAGTAGAGTAATCCACTTCCAGCAGCAGACCTATAACCAAGTGGTGTTCCAAAGGGATCAGTCCTGGGACCACTACTATTTGGAATGAATCTATTTCTCCAAAGTAAAATCTAAAATTGAAGGTCCGTGGCTGACCATGTTTGATGACTGCAAACTGGGAGGAGTCATAGAATCTCCAAATGATGTCAGCATCATGCAAGAGGGTCTTACAGAAAGAAGTGATTAGTGCCAAACTCATGGCCTTATACACAATGCAAAAGAGGCATTATCATCCCTTTCGGGAAGTGTGATGTTCCCTCAAAGTACAACAGTGACAACACCCTCAGCTGAAACAAGCAAATAAGACTACTTGTGAACTACTCCAATGCAAACTACCAGTCCATATTAACTTGCTCAATTAAAGATACCCATAAGACATTGCTTAGTTAGATCAGTAACGTAAATGGAAAGACCCGGATTTTGGCCAAAGTGCTAGTTAATGATACCACATTTACTGAGTCTGTGAACACAGCAAACCTGTTGGCTGACAGGTGCTGTAAAAACTTCACTCCCCTGTCTCCACGACATATAACCCATGACATCCCTGCCACCTGTCCTCTACCTTGTATCTGTAAACAGCAGGTTGTAAACTGCCTCTTTAAGACCAAATACACAGCATATGTGGGACCTGACAACAACCCAGGTTGCATCCCACATGGGCTCAAGAGTTATCAACACCACTGGATACTCTATTGATAGGGTAAGCTTCAGCTTCATCTCAGCTGAATGGGAAATGGCCACTGTTAACCCCTTGCACAAAAGTGGTGCTTACAGTGACCCCATAAATGGTAGAATGATTAGCCTTGTCTGCAAGGCCATGGAGTGAATGATCATGGACCTTATCAACAAATATATAGGTAATGTTAAAATACTTGACCATACTTCGCTTGGAGTTGTCAAAGGGAGGTCTTGTCCGTTAGACCTGGTAGACTTCTTTGAGGCAATCACCAAGGGCCTGGATGAGTGGAAATCTGTGCATACAGCCTACCTAACATTAGCCGAGGGTTTTGACAGTATCCTCCACTCACAGCATCCTTGACAAACTCACCCTGCTAGGTATCGACCCTTATATTGTTATATGGGTCGCTACATGGCTCTCTGCCAGAACACATATAGCCAAAATAGGATAAAACCACCTCCAACAGCAGACCAGTAACTAGTGGTTTTCCACAGGGATCAGTCCTGGAACCTGTTCTGTTGGGAATCTATTTCTCTGAAGTACAAGCTAAAACTGAAGGTCTGTGGATGACAAAGTCTGCTGATGACTGCAAACTGGTAGCAGTCAATCGATGTCAACGTCCTACAAGAGAGTCTTACCCACAAAGAAATGATTGGTGCCAAAGTCATGCCCTAAAACACAATGCAAAAAGAAGTATCATCCCTTTCTGTAAGTCCAAAGTTCCTGCTAACTACCACATTAATAACACCCTCAGTATGCACTCATTGATGAGAGACCTGGGCACACAGGTTGAATGCAACCTTGCCTTTGATCACCATGTCTCCACATTGAAATTCTGTACTGGTCATTTCATAAGGAAGGGCATTACATTCAGAAAGAATGAAGTTATAATCTCTCTGCACCCCTTCCTCATCAGGCCAATAATTGAATACAATGCCCCTTTTGGTATGTACCTTTCCAAGGACCTTCAGCAACTGAAGAGACCACAAAGGTTCCTCACAAGGAAAATTCTAGGTTTTCAGCATCTATCCTATGCAGATAATCTGAAATCACTGTCACTTTAATCTGTTTTATACAGAGTAGTCAGAGGCGGTCTATGCATTGCATGTAAGCAGAGTTTTACTCTGCATTATTGGAAATGCTGCATATCCACAACTCCAGTGGTGCACAGGTGACTTGCTCTAAGGATCTTAGCCTGGTATGTGACATTAATAAAACCTGCTAGAGGGATTTGTCTCACAGAGGTTACCACACCTCTGGAACACACTGCCATTTAATTTCAGAGTACATGTTTGGACTTCTTCAAATGCTATCTGGATGGCTGGATGGCTGAGCATAAATTCACCCAGGGGGGTTCCACCAGTGTCCCTCTTGGACAGAGAAAGTAGCTGTTGATCATGGAAATAAGGGTAAGAATTTGTCTAGGCTTGTAAGGGGAGTAGGGCCATTGTCAGAGTAACTTCCTATGACCCAATGATCCTATGATCCTTTATCTCACCTAGTAATTCACCAGTGGTTATCACCTTCCTTCCTCAAGATAATCAGACAAATTGAGAACGAGCTAAACAGAGTTTTGCAGTATAGTGTAATTATCTTGTACAGTTTTTTGTATAGTATATTAAATTGATGTAGTCACATCTAACTTGTCTGTCTGGAAAAATGTATTACTCGTGAAAACTTTGTGCATTATTACAAGCTGCATATGATGCACTGTTTATGTATAACATTTTATATATTTTGTTTGCTACTACAGCATATGTTTAAAAACTAGGTAACTTTGGCTTAGTTTCTGGTGTCATTCTATGGGGAATACAGTACCTGTCAGTCTGGGATGACCTGATCGACAGACCTTGATGCTCTGCCTGAGATGGTCTTCATCTGTCTCCCCTAGGATTTCAGCTTCAGGCTAAGGCTCCTGCCCACCCCATAGTGCCTTATTTAGGCAGTGTCTCAAGGACAAAATTGTTGAGGTAAAAACTGCATGTAAAACCTAGCTATAGGTCATGCTGCTGAACGCTAGGAGTACTGACATCAAACTGCACTCACCGGAAGCAGTCCTCACCTTGGAAGACTTAACCATTTGTGCAGTCACAGAGACCTAGTTCAAGGCATTGGAGAGCACCCTAACCATACCAGACTACACATACTTCCACACTTTCAGACCAGAAACTGAAGGTATGAAAAATAAGCATTGTATTGATTTTCATTAAAAATAAATACCTCGACACACTAGTCAACAGCATGATACCCTGGAGATACTTCAGGTGCAATTAACTGTTCATAGGAGACCTACTCAAGTCATTGCCATCTACAGGACCTCCTCCATGAAAATGGACATCCACTCTGCGTAGCTGGGTCTATTTGAGTCTGTTAAATACATCCGAGCACCCTGGTTTTGTGCAACTATAACTACCCATCCATTGACTGGGTAAATTACTCGTGGTCTAACTCACTTGCCCAAAGATTTCTGAGTACTGCACCCCCCCCCCCCCGACAGGTCTGGCATCTATGCAGAGTTCTACACCAGTGCTTTTTACCAGCACCTGTATAACTCTATTGACTCAGCTGTACCTCATAGCACAAGAATAAGCTCCTCAAGGAACAGCAAACCTGCCTGGTGGACAACTGCTATTAACAGGCTTCACAGTAAGAGGAAGAAATTGCTGTCGGAGTAAGAGGTAATAAGCCCTAAACTGGAAACACTCCCTCCTCAGCTGAAACAAGCAAATAAGACTTCTTGTGAACTACTCCAATGCAACTACAAATCCAAATTAGCTTCCTCAATGAAAGACAACCATAAGGCATTCTTTAGTTACATCCGTAACCTAAAAGGAAAGACTCAGATTTGTGCTGAAATGGCATACTTAATAGTCCTGTGGGCAAAGCTAAACTGATGACAGTCTCTGTGAAAACCTAATTTCCCTGTCCCCACCACACGTACCCCATGGCATCCCTGCCACATATCCTCTACCTTATATCTCTAAAGAGCAGGTTATAAACTGTCTTTCAGGCCAAAAACTCAGCATCCATGGGACCTGATAACAACCCAGATTGCATCCTACATGGGCTCAAACAAAGATTAGCAACACCAGTGGGTACTCTTTTTAGTCTAAACTCCGGCTTCATCCCAGCTGAATGGAAAACCGCCACCGTTATCCCTTTGTAGAAAGGTGGTACTTCCAGTGACCCTTGGAACTGTAGACTTATTAGACTGACTAGCCTTATCTGCAAGGCTATGGAGTGAATCATGAGGGACCTTATCAACAAAGATATAGGTAATGTCCAAACACTTGACCCTATCCTGTTTGGATTTGTCAAAAGGAGATCATGCCAGCAGTTAAACCTGCTTGACTTCTTTGAGACACCTAGGCCCTGGAAGAGGAGAAATCTGTGGATACACCCTACCTAGACTTAGCCAAGGGTTCTGACACTATCCCTTACTCAGGAATTATCGACAAGTTCACCCAGGTAGTTATCAGCCCTTATATTGACAGATGGGTTGCTAACTGGTTCAGTGAAAGAACTCCTAGCCAAAGTATGGTAATCCACCTCCAACAGCAGACCTGTAACCAGGGGTGTTCACAGGGATCAGTGCTGGGACCTCTGCTGTTTGGAATCTATTTCTCAAAAGTACAAGCTAAGAATGAAGGTCTGTAGCTGACAGTTTGATGATGAATGCAAACTGGGAGGCGTCAAAGAATCTCCAAACATTCAGTGTCATGCAAGAGAGTCTTAGAGAAACAAAGGAATGGTGCCAAAGTCATGGCCTTTAACATAATGCCAAAAGTAGTACTATCATCTGTTTCAGTAAGTGCGATGTGCCTTCTAAGTACAACATCAATAACAACACTTTCAGTACGCACTCAGTGGTAAGACATCTGGGCACAAAGGGTGACAGCAGCCATACCTTTGATCATTATGTCTCCAGAGTGGTAAAAAGGGCATTCTATATTGCTTATCTCATAAGTAAGGGCATTGCATCCAGATGGATTGATGTTATAATGTCTCTGCTCTCTTCCCTCATCAGGCCAATACTTGAGTACAATTCCCCTTTTGGTATGTACTTTTCCCAGCACCTGCAGCAGCTGGAGAAACCACAAAGCTTTCTATACAGACTACTCAGAGGCAATCTATGCTTTGCTTATAAGGCAAGTGTTTGACCCTGCTTAATTGGAAATGCTACAAGTACGCAAATCAAATGGTACATGGGTAGCCCACTCTAAAGGCCTTAACCTGGTATATGATAAAGATAAAACCTGCAAGAGGGACTGATTTGTCTCCCAGAGGTTACCACACCATTGGAATAGACTCCCACTTCCTGTCAAACAGAGCACCTCATTAGCCCTCTTCAAATGCAGTCTTGTCAATTGCATGAGTAACCATAAATTCACCCAGGGGTATTCTCCCTGTGTCTCTTTGACAAGGGCAATGGGTGCTGATCATGGAAATAAGGATAGAACTTCGTTAGGCTTGTATGTGGCCTAGGGCCGTTAGGCTAGTAACTTCTTATGCTTCTATGATCCTATAAGTTGAGAGGTATGTCCATAATAAAAATAAACTAGCTATACAAGCATATGTGTAAAATGTATGAGAAATTAATGCAGGAAAACATTTCCAGCACGACAGAGACAAACACGCACGGGCAGTCCATAAACGGTGAAAATTTATAAATATTGATTATACAAAAATAGAACATTGATGGAATAAGCTTAGCACTTCCACAAATTTTCTGAAGAGTCTGACAAACATGCACGCAGACACATGAACACAAAGCTATAAATAATGAGGGTGGGGGAGGCCATAAACAGTGAACATGTACAAATATTGATTTTACAAAAATAGAACATTGATGGAATAACAGATTTAGCATTTGAATGAATTTTCTGAAGACTTGCAAGTCTGAAATGCAAATATCTGTAATTACTTACTGACTTCAGTCTTTGTATTTTCAATTATGCAGTTGGACAATGAACCAGAGATAAACCAAAGAGTTTTGCCCCTTGTCCCCCACCCCAAATAAAAAATACAACATCACTACGGCAAAAAGGGAAAATACAAAGCAGTTGTATTTTATATCCTTGGAGATCTTTTATTGCGTTACCTTTATTTTTTTTCTTTGGGGGGGGGGGGGTCTGCAGAACTCCATGGTTTACCACTTATAACTCCCCAGCCAGACCTAAAAAACAGAGCAAGAAAATAAGGGTAGTGGATCAGTGTTATGCCTCTGTCAGCAATCGATGCAAAAATAGAATGCACCAAAAAAAATCAGGTGCCTAGACTGTAATATAATTAGTCAAGCTGTAGCTGCAATGGTTCCATATTCAGGAACACTGAAACAAATCCTGAACCTCCAGTCTTACCTCTCTACCTCTTGGAGGATGAAATCCAGACAAAGGAACAAATAATGAAACTTGACTGAATTAAAGTTTTTGCATTAGCATGAATTTTCAAAAGGATATTAGTTCTGTGTAAACAAATGACTGCCGTTATTTTTCTCACTTGCGTCCACAGTGATTTGCCAGCAATCAGACAGAAAACTACATATTTAACTGAAATGGAACTAACATAGGAGTCAAAAATCAGGAAATTAAGCAGAAATCTGAACCGATTGCTATGACTACAACAATAAGCTCTGATCAGAATGTTTTGCCCCAACTGCTCTGCAGTGTTTTACATCAGCGTAAACAGAAAGAAATTGAACAAGCATAAGGCTGCCAATCCAAAATATAGATATGTACTGCTGCAGTTGCCTTCTTTTGGGGGGGTTGGCATAATGGTTAAGTTGTTTACCTTACAAACATAAGGTGCAGGGTTTGATTCTCACATGGGGTAATTGGCTAGGCTGAAAATGGTCCACAAGGGCAGTTAGCCTAGTACTAATCTATGAACCTATGTAATGTAGTTTTAGAATTAGTAACTGCTGTTAGCTTACATTACTCTTTGACCAACATGAAAAAAATACTTGTAAAATCGAAGCGCTGTACTTGGAAAGTTCTCATTTTCTCTGATTACATGCCTGGTGAAGGAATGCCTGTAGTCCGTGTACATGCATAGAAAGTGCAGAATCAAACTTTAGCCATGTTAGCATGCACTCCATGAGCAAGAAGCATGTTGGTTAATAGCTAGTATTAAAGTTTCTTCGCTATAGCCCTGTTCGGTTTTAAAGTGCTTCTAAGGAGAAACGAGCAGCAGCTTAAGAGTTTAGGAAGGCTGTCTGTACTTCATGCATGGTCCTGCATACCACAAGTTTTTATATTGCAGGAAATGAATACTGTAAAATAATGAGAGTTACCAGTAATGAAATAAGTGCCATGGTATGCCCTGCAGGAACTAATAAAAAGTACACAGTAAATTATAAAAAAAATCTACATGTATAAATAGTAAGACTGACAAAAACAGTTTTGTATTAAAGGCACACTGCTGTATGATAAATGGTGGTTCCCTCAATATGTGCTTTCCTGTTTCCTGGTGCAGTTTCAAGAAGAAATGAAGTGTTTACAACCTAATAAGTGAGCGCACAGTGATTTATCATGGCTGCACTGGTAACTGTCCATAGAAAGGGTTACAGTAGGAGAATTTTATGAAGTGAACTAAAGTAATATATTTTAACTAATTATAAAAGGCTGTCTACACCCTGCAGAAAAGTTAATAAATCCTGGTATACTTATAGCTTTGAGAGTAGATTAGGTTCATAGGTTGGTACTAGACTATCGGCCCTAGGGCCTGTACAAGCCTAGCCATAACAATTCGCTGGCTATTTCTTCCCGATGTATTTACTTCCCTGGACCCCTGTCTAGCTGACGTGATCCCGGGGTGAATTTCCTGTCTCCCATCCAATCGTCAAGGTTCCTTTTGAAGAGGGCCAAAGAGGCACTTTGCTTGACATGCATGGGCAGTCTATTCCAGAGTCTGGGGAGTCTCTGGTTCAGGAACCTATCCCTCCAGCATGTTTTGTTCATTGTGATGGCAAGGTTTAGATCCCTGGAGTGTGTGTCTGAGGGATTGGGATTTCTTTAAGTGTAGCATGTCCCAACAGCTCTGGGTTTGACATGGCCTTGTATGTTAAGCAGAGATTGCCTCTGAGTAGACTATATGCGACAGAGTATAGCTGGAGTTTTTTTAGTCGGTCAGCATAGGGCATCTGCTTTAGGCCTGTGATTCTTTTAGTGAGGTATTTCTGCGGCCTTTCCTGTTGTTGCAGATGTCTTGAGGTACATACCAAACATGGCATTGTATTCTATAATGGGTCTAATGAGGGATGAGTACAGTGGGACAATGACCTCCTTTTTTCTGGATGAGAAGCCCTTAGTGATGAGGTTTGCAACATAGGATTTCCTGACTGTTGTGGCAATGTGGTTATCGAAGGTGAGACCACTGTCCACCTGTGTCCCTAAGTCTCTTATCACACTTTCGTTGATTAGTGTACTGCCACCTATGTGATAATTCACGGGTACATGTTTTTCCCCAAAGGGGATAAATATACATTTCTTGGCACTGAGCTTGAGCCCATGGCTCTGGCACCAAGCATCTGTTTCTGTTAAGGACCTTTTGTAGAATATCCGCATCATTTGGGGATTCAATAATGGCTCCCAGTTTGCAGTCATCTGTGAACATTGTTAGCCAGAGTCCCTTATTGTTGGCCTGTACTTCAGGGAAGTAGATGCCAAATGAGCAGTCCCAAGACTGAACCCTGAGGTACTCCACTTGTCACTTGTCTGGAGCTGGATTTAGAGTCGGCTACTTTTACAGTGTTTGTTCTGTCAGTAAGCCAGTTGGCAACCCATCGAGTGACGTAGGGATTAATGCCCATCTTAGCAAGTTCATCTATGATTCCAGAGTAGGGGATGGTGTCAAAGGCCTTGGCGAGGTCCAGATAGGATGTGTGCACCACCTTACCCTTGTCCACGGCTCTGGAGACTGATTCGAAGAAGTCAGTCAGGTTCAGGAGATGAGATCGGCCCTTCACGAACCCAAACTGCGTGGGGGTCCAGTTTTTGAAGGTTACCAATGTCTTTGTTTATAAGTTCCATGATGATCTGTTCCATGGCCTTGCAGGTCAGGCTCGTCAGACTGATGCGGCAGTAGTTCCTGGGATCCAAGGTGGATCTCCTCCTTGTGGAGTGGGATAACTGTAGCTGTGCGCCACTCAGTGAGCACGAAGCCTGAGGTAAGGCTATGATTAAACATGACACTTAAGTGAGGTGCCAGCTCATTTTGTAGTTCATGTTGTACACACCCTGGGATGTAGTCTGGTCCCATGGATGCTGTATTCTTAGCTTTGGAGAGTGCGTTTTTTACCTGTGTGACCATTATTACCAGAATTTGGCAATCTTTCGGTCTTGAGATGGGCTCTTTAGAGGGTGAGAGGGGGGTGAAATTTGCACTGAATCGATCTGCCAGATATTGGCACTATCCTTGGGATCAGTATATTTAATGTCATTCTGTTGTAGCTCAGAGCAGATCTAAGCATTGCCATTTAGATTAGATTCCTGACATAGCTATAGAATGCCTTGTGGTTGTCTTTGGAATCTTTGGCAATTTTATTTTTGTAACTAGCTTTGGAGGATTTTATGAGGGATCTCCGCTTCTTACTGAGGCTGGTAAGGGAGTTTTTTTTTTTTTTTGCATCCTGGGATGTTCCTCTTTTCTGCAACAGTTTCTTCCTTTTGTTGTAAAGTTTGTTTATGGCAAGGGACCACCAGATTGGCTCCCTTGTTTTGGAGGAGAGTGTCTTGGTTCTATTGGGGATGGCATGATTCATGCACGAGTGGATGTGCTCATACAGTGCCTTGGTGTAGGATTCAGCAGTCGAACTTTTGGTTCCCGTCTGCATGGGTGTTATGACGTTTGTCACTTCTTACTTGAGTAGCATGAAGTTGGCTTTGGAGAAGTTTTTACAGGGGTTTTGTTACTGGGGGTGGGGGAGGGATGTGGATGTCAAGGGTGATTAGCTTATGGTCAGACCTGACCAATGAGGGGGTGAGCATAGGTGTGGACCATCAATTTCCCATGTTGGTAATGACCAGGTCTAGGATATTGGTGGGACTAAGGCGTAGTTGATCCAGGGCATTGGAATTTATGAAATCCAAGAACCGTTGGGCAAAGGTGTTGGTACACGAGTAGTTTTCCCAGTTAATGGCAGGGTAGTTGAAATCACCCTGTATTAGGGTGTTTGGTTGTAGCTTAATATTTTCCAGTATGTTTAGAAAGGTGTAGTGAGAATCTTTGGGCATGGTGGGGGATCTGTAGCAAGCTACAATTTGGATTTCAGTCTTACCTGGTGTTAGTTGCACCTGGCGAATTTCATACGCATTGTGTTGGGCAACGAGCCTGGTGTTGTGAATATCCTTGGTGAATATGGACATTCCTCCACCTTTAGTGTTTCGGTCCTGGTTTGGTGGCCGAAAGTGTGGTAAGAGTTGTAACCTGGTATTGCAGGGGTGCTCTCTGGAGCCTTGAACCAGGTCTCTGTTACTGCACAGATATCGATTTTCTCCATTTTTAGGAGTGCCTCGAGAGAGTGCATTTTGTGGTTTAGACTTCTAGCATTGAGTAGCATTACCTTCAGATTTTGCATGCTTGTACCTGTTACGGTGGTGGTGGTTTTGTCCTTTGAACTTGCCTAAAAAAAGGCACTATAGGGATAGAGATCTTACTGTAATCAGTGAATCGGGTAGTAGCAGATAAAACCCCAAAAAAATAAAAATGGTGCAAAAAAATAAGTAAGCGTCTACATTAATATTTAACAAAAGGAACACTGAAGCAAACCAGTACAAAATAGGAAGCACTGTTTGAAGCAGGGAACGCCAACTATGAGTCTCTTTTCTAGACAGAACAAAACACGACTGGAATAGCGATTTGCACACCTTTTAAAGTAACTTAATGCCGTGGGTGAAATTGCTAGGACGTCAGCACTTATGTCAAAAATAGGGAGCGGATTAGTTCAGTGATTGATCTTAGGACCGAGGCGGAAATGTGATTTCAGGAAGGAGGTAGTGCCCCTTTAAGTCAGCCTATTCATGAAATGCTGACATTTCTGAAGGGTCATTGTGGATGTGTTGATGTTTTCTAAAGCTACTTGAAACATAAAAAAAATTTTACAGCTACTTGAAACAAAAAGGTATTTTACAGATGAATTTAGTTTCATACTTGTAGCTCATTGTGTGTGTGTACTTTAAGAAGCTATCCAAGGGCTTGCACTTGAGTATATAAATACTGAGCATGTGCAAGCCTGACTGCCATTTTGTAGTTAGCTGTTGAGATGTGAACATGTATGTATGTAAGCTCTGTCTGTTAACTAGTTGGTTCGTATTTAATGATGCTGCTATCCATCCTGATGTGTTTCTATGTATTAAAGCATCTTAACGAAAACCCCAACCTTTTTGTTATATGTGTTCGAGACAAACGAGCAGCAATACTGCTTTGAAAATTTTATATTTGAAAACCTTCAGCAAAATATAAAACATTCTGAATAAACTGATTGCATTTTTTAACACGTTTAGATATTTTTCATTAATACAGAGAATTGTCTAGAATTAGGATCATTACTCCTAGGTTCATAGCCAAGTTCTATGCAGTCATTCTGCAGGCCATTACAATCCTAGCTAATAATCCATACTTAAGTTATCTCCAGCCTAAGGGAAGGCAACACAAAATAGGCTTTGAAGATTTTGAAGCTGCCTTATCCAGGTATCTAGGCTTACTTTGAAGGTGTCAGGACTGCTACTCTGCCAGACATTGCATGGAAGTTTATTATTATATTATGATCCTATAACACCAACTTGTCAAATGTATCTGTTGATGAAGGTTTAGTTTCTTTAACTGGCTATTTGAGGAGCCATTTGTTCTTCAAAGGAATTGGAGTTCAAAGAATGTCAGATCTTTGATGACTTGAAAGGTTAGATGAGGCTACTAGGGAGTAGTCTGTAAGACAGTCACTACAGAGAGAAGGCTGATAACTAAGAGTTTCTTAGCCTTGTTAAGTTTATGATGCTGAATGCTTGATGATACATGCAACTGTATTGTATTGTTATCTCTACCCAATAAAAGGTTACCATTGTCTGGGTCATAGTTTTGTATCTTGGCATGATTCAGGGTGTGGTCATGCAGTTGCTTTAGACAGACCGTGGTCTAATTTACAAAGCAAAACGTTAAGAGAGATGTAAGATAGTTGCTTGATTTAATGGAAAGTGGCCATGAGGGAGACAAACATTTCTTCATTCACATGCATACAAGAAGCACAAGAAAGTTATTTGGTCGGGTTTATGCGTAATGCACATGGCTTCTTTTAGCAGTCATGCTTACAAGCTGAACTACCTGTAAAGTCTGCATTTTTTCAAAGTTCTACCAGCTGTAGTAATGACAGTGGCATTTCCCACAATAATCTGATCATATATGCATTTTTTTTTAAGTAAAAGTAATTATTTATTTGTTTATTTTTGCAAGTTGGTCATTTTAAACTTGGTAAATGTGTTTATAACTGAAGCTACATACTTGATCTGTTGTAGCATACAAATTAATTTTTGTTTTGTCAAAGATGGGGGATATGGACTTTGAATAACTGTATATATTTTTTTTCGTAAATAACTACATGCTGTGTTCAATCTCATTGGCTGAAGTGTATTGTATTTCTTTCTTAAATTAGGTCACTTTTGATTCTGGATGATGTTTGGGACAGCTGGGCACTGAAAGCCTTTGATATTCAGTGTCGAGTTCTGATAACTAGCAGGAACCGGACTGTGGCTGAGTCAGTGACTGGTATGTCCATCTTTAATTGTGTTTTGATGCTTTTTGCGATCAAAGTATAGAATTTAACTCTTAAAGGATATTAGGAAAAATAGTATGTACTATACAACTCAAAGCAGATGGAAAAATCTTAGTATCTTAAGCAGATTAAGCTAGTCACAAGCCTTCCTCACTTCTAGTCTGTCTTGCTGTCTGTACTCTTTAAGTTTCTAAGATGTTAAACTGTGCATTTCCCTGCTGTTACCATGAAATTTGTATTATTTATTAATGCTTTTAAGTATTTATTGTATTAGACTTTGTTCCATATGGTAACAAAATTTAATATTGTTGGTTGCTTAGTACAGCTATGTTCATTATTAAGCTGTAGTGAACTGCTTATTTTGATATGAAATCACATCACATAATTACCAAATTATTCATTTCTCCTGATGAGAAAAGGACTAATTTCCCTGAAGTCAGAGATGACCATCCTTTAACATTTTTTTACAGTTAGCTTGTAAACATGGCTATAAAAGTTAAATTGCCTTAAACAATAAATTGATTCCATTATTTAGGACGATTTTAGTTTCATAGTCACCTCAAGTTGTTTAAGTACAGTAGAAAAGTTAATAATTTATGGATGGGTTTACTAACACATCATTACTACTGAAACCTCCCTTTCACTATGGAGAAGTGTGGTGTAAAGGAAGACTCTTCACACTCCATTTACTCCAACTGCATGGCTGGCATGCCAGGTTACACCAAAAGTAACTTGGGCTTCAAATGAGGTCCTCAAGAAGGCTGTTTTATGTAGATTTACATACTGCCAGCTTTCCATGTTGCTCTACTATTTGTATAGCTCTTCATAACCGCGTAGGACACTAAGTAAGCTGCAGAGTGTACTTGGTGTGTGTGCGTGTGTGTGCGCATGCGTGTATGTGCATGCATAATTTTCCATGTTTTTTAATTTGTTAGGCAGCTATTTAACATGGATGGAATGGAGACTGGTAGTGAAACTGTAGAAGAACATGCCATATGTGAATAAATGCACAAGATTTTTATATTTGAAAAGCAATTTTCTGTCAGTCCTATCTCTTGTGTTGAAACAGCATTATATAAGAGCAGTAAGTTTCAGAATGTGGTATTATGGTGGCATAATTACTTTTTGGAGATGCATTTAATGGTAGTCATCTGTGCCATATATTTGAGTATACTTGAACTAAGGCATATGTTTAGTGCCCCACAATGCAAACACATTTATTGTTTATTTATATACAAGTATCTAAACAGCAAGAGAAAGAAGACAGGGATTCCAGTGTAAGTACCACTGATGTTGCATATTCTCGATGGTATCCAGCCCTGGAGACACATGGTATGTCTAATGTTTCTGAAATCAGAGCTGGAGCTGCACAATAACTCATTGTAGTGAGAAATTAAAAGATCTCGCATACATGCCAGCTGTTGGCTTAGGGGCTTTGCTTCTGACTGTAGTGATGGTCACTGGTGTTTATTTAGTGACTTTGAAGCCAGGGGGCCAGCAGGAGTGGACGGAATGAAGTGACCTTTGGTCAGTTCTCCAGTTTTGGGGCAAAATGAATTCTTATAGCAGTACAGCTTCATGGTAGAAGTTTGCACAGCTGTGCATTTTGGTTATTGAAACACTAATCTTCATTGAGACCACTAAGTGCACAAGGCTGGAGGCATGTGGTCTCTTCTGTATGAGACCCTCCATGTGTGGTTTTGCATGATGGGTAGATGAGGGTTAGCAGGGACACGATCAGAAATCCCAAAGTTTCTCAGTCTTAAAAAAGCTGTAGGATTTTTAGAAGGATTTGTGCATCACATGTATGCTCCCTACTCATGGTATAGGGCATAAAGGTGATATATGGACATATCTACGTAAGAACTTCTTTGCCATCAGTCTGAATGCAATCTTCGATAGTCAGTCTGAAAGCGCCTTCATCTACTGGTTTCAGATAAGTGCCCTGGTGGTGTTTTTCTTATATTGACTTTTTTTTTCTTTTTGTTGTGAGGTTACATGTCATCCAGAAAGGGAAAATATCAGTGTGGGAGACGGGTTCTACATAAGGACCATCATGAGCAGTGTTTGTTTTGCTTGGGTGCAACTCACGACCATACATCATCATACCTGAAGTGTTTATCCCAAAGACTCTTCATAGTCATCTGTCCTCCTTTTCTATTTACCTAGAGAACCAGTGTCTTAAGTTGTTGGTACAGGGTGCGATGGCGGAATCGTCCCAAACCCAAGGGTCAACTGTCTGCCAAGAAGACCAAAAAAGTTAGGTCAGATCCAGCTGCTGTACTGCCTTCCCTGGGCATCTCTCTGAAGGCTGGTGAAAGCCCAGAGTATTGACCAGTTATTCCAACAGATTCCTCTACAGTAACCAATTCAGAGTCCAGCATGGAATCCAGTTTTTTCACATCCTTGGAGACTCTGTAGACATCCGTTGTGGATGTTGAAGGGGAACCATGGCTGATCATGTCTAAGTGGTGTTCTGCAAATTCTTGTTGGGGAGGAGATTCCCACTACATTAATTGTCGGCAAGGGTCCGAGCCTTCTAAGATCTTTAGGACTCATGTCCTTTGAAAAAGAAATAGAAAACAAAACATATTTCCCCTGCTCCTAAGAATCCTCAATGTGAATGGCAGGATTTCATACAAGGGTTGTTTTATGCACTCATGGCCTTGAAGGCCCCCCAAGAAGTTTTTCTTCCTGACCCCCCCCCCCCTTGGTCATCTACTCCTCTTAAGAGGCCTAGAGAACAGGACTCTTCTGATAAGGAATTGGACTTTGGAGAAGAGTCTTTGGCCTATTCCTCTCCAATTTCTTCTCCATTAGACAATGGTTCTGAGGAGAAGGAGGACTACATTAGTCCAGATTCGCCCTTTGAAGAACTTTCTTTGGGGAACCATCTCTTGTATGATGGAATTTTTTAAATGGGACTATACCTCAGATTTCTGATGTCCAGAAGAGGTATTATGAACTCCTCCAAATGGAGTCTTCTAAACCCTCTGCTGTGTCTCCTGTCCTTGCTCAAGCTTCTCAGGCTCCTGGTTTCCAACCCCCAGCCCCTAAAAAAAACTGATAGGTTTTATAAGGTGCCTGATGATTGCAAGTTTCTTTTCAAATGTCTTTCTGCTGACCCCTCTGTTTGTTCTGACAAACCTTCCAAACTGTTGCCTTCCACTAAACTACTTCCTTCTTACAAAAATAGTAGGACCATGGAAAGACTGGGCAAAAAGCGTACACTGCTGCTACCTTGGCCTTTCATGCTATTAACTACTAGACCCATTTGACTAGCTATGTTTTAGTTCTTCTGTCTCAGGCTTATCAGATTATGTGTGATCTTCCTGATTCTGAGAGGAAGGCTTCATTCTTCTGAGGTGGCCCATCATTCTATTAAATGTAGTTATGATGCAGCTAATGTTTCTTCTAGAGCTGCTGCCTTTGGTTCTGTGTTAAGATGTTATTCTTGGCTTCATCTTTAACCTTTGCCTGATGATATTAAGGCTAAACTTGATGGATGTTGTTCTTGAGAATCAAAATCTCTTTGGTTCTGCAGCTGCTGAGCATTACAAGTCCCTGCAGGACTAGGGTGAGGCCTTGCAGGAATTGAAACATTTTTGTTTTCCCTGTTCCCAGATTTCAGTGAAATTATCCTTCCAAGCCTGCCTTTGTACATAGACAGTGTCACCCTCCTCCCAAAGGTAAAACGAGTTCTAGAAGAGCTCCTTCTGCTAAGTCTACTCAGACGTATACTACTCAGAAACCTCCTTTTCCAGACAAGCCAGATTCTGTCTGACTACCTTCTTCCCTCTGTTCTAAGTCAAGTTCCTTTATCTCTTCATCTTTCTCTGTCTCTTCACAATTGGTTAAGGATCACTCAGGATTCTTGGGTTTTGTCTGTCATTCATCAGGGGTATTTCATGGTTTAGAAATCCCTTCCTCCTTTTTTGGGAATTCCCCAACCTCCTCAGGAACAGCTCTCCTTTTTTCTGGATGTACTTCAGAGCCTTTTGTCTCAAGGCACTATCCAATCAGATGTTCTTCATCTCACATTGCTGCAGTCCTTACTTATGGGTAGTCCGCTGTCCTCGGTCAGCCCGAATACCAAAGTATTAGGCTGACGTCGGTCATGGGCGCACAGCCCTGACATCAGAGCGTCAGGGTATAAAAGCGCATGACCGACATCATATCCTCAGTCTTTTTTGCCGCATGGTCCGATGCAGAAGCAGCGTTGCAAGTGCCGTTCGGCTTTCTGAAATTTTTCGTTTTCGGAGTTTCAGACATACCAAGTTGGGCTAAGTACCCCGTTGGGGAGCATTTTTGTTTTTTCTTGCCTCAGTTATTTACCGGATGTCAGAAAAAGTGAATAATTGTATTTCTTGTGGGAAGCAGATACCGCATAGGGATTACCACTCGCTTTGTATCCCTTGCTTGGGACCGGAGCACGACGTAGTTGGGTGTCGGTTTTGTGCTAGGTTTAATAAGCGCACTATTAAGAGAAGGCTAGATTGCGCTAGGTTAGTCTTTGGTAAGCGGTGTAATTATAATATGCCGTCGGATCCTCCGACGCCCGCTTCCACGAAGAAGCGTAAAGACAAATCTGTAAAGCCTAGGCAGGATGATTCGTCCATTTCGGACGCCGGTCCTTTAGAGACTGCAGTGGAACAGGTGGATCCGGCTGAAGTTTCTGTTGAGTCTCAGGGGGAAACCTTGATTTTACAGGATGTGGCCTCACAGGAGTCAGGTCAGGCTGAAGGGGCCTCTCAGGTTACTATTCTCCCTTCTTTGCCTAAGGGGGTTAGGCCTTCTGCTACTGTTTCTAGGGCTCCTTCTAAGGGCAGGTCTGTTTTGCCTTCTTCTGGAGTTAGTTCTGGTTCTTCAGGGTCTGTACCTAAGAAGCATATGCTTAAAATGGCAGAAGATTTGATTACTTTAATTAGAGGTTCCATGCCCCCTCCTGATAAGAGGCCCAGGGTAGAGCCAGAGTTGGAAAGTTTGGAGCAGGCCTCAGGTGATTCTGAGTCTTCTGCTGAAGATATTCAAGATTTTCCTCCTTATTCGGATTCCGATGCAGAGGATTCTACTCCTTCTGCTTCCCCTCCAGAGGATTTTTCATTTTCAGAAACCTTACACTCTATGAGGGAACATTTTAAGTGGGAAGGACAGGATTGCTCAGATTCCAGAAAGAGGCTTAGAGAGTTCTTGTTTTTACCACAGCATAGACCCTTGGCTATTCCTCCTGTTTTGGATGTTGTTCAGGATGTTTTTTCGGAGGCCTCATTTAATCCAGATTCTATGCCTCCTGCACCTGTTAAACCGGACAGGTATTATAGGGTACCTGAGGCTCATAAATATCTATATAAGAGTCCTAGGGCGGACCCAGAAACTATTAGTCAGGGGCCTAAGGGTGTTAGGGCTTCTGTTGTAAAGAATCCGGTTCCTCTAGATAAGGAAGCTAGAGCTTTGGACAGATTGGGTAAGAAGGTGTACACCTCTTCTACTTTAGCAATGAGGGCTTTAAATTGCCAGTTTCATATGTTGAAATATCAGAATTTCCTCCTTTCTCAGCTAAAATCTAAAGTGGATGCTTTGGCAGAGGGCATAGAGTGTAAAGAATTGCAAGATTTGGTGCATGTTTCTGAACAGGTGGGGAAACATTCATTGCAGTGTGGCTTTGATGCTTTGCAGGCTTCTTCTAGAGTGGCTGCCACTGGTTCAGTTCTTCGTAGGCATGCCTGGCTTAAGGATCAGAATTTATCTGAGCATGTTAAGTCTAGAATTCTGGATGCCCCTTTACAGTCCGAAGTTTTGTTTGGTCCTCCTGTGGAGTCTGTTTTGAAGAAAATGGAGGACAAGGCTAAGTCTATGCAGACTGTTAAAGATTTTTTGCAGGTTCAACCTCCTAAGTTTAGTAGAAATTGGCCTGCTAAGGGGTGGACGTTTCTTCTGATTCCCAGTCTAGGGGTAGATCTAGGCGTGGTAGGGGCAGAGCTCAGAGTACCTTTAGGCCTAGAACATGGAGTTCGCCTGCTCAATCTGCTGGTGAGGGTAGGGGCCAGTCCTTTCGTAAACAGGCCCAATGACCTGCATTTTCAGCTGCCAGATTCTTCTTGCCTGGCAGCTCCTTTGGGAGGAAAGCTAGCTCTCTTCAAGCAAAATTGGTTTTTAATCACCCAAGACAAATGGGTGTTGGACATTATAAACAAAGGTTACAAGTTTTATTTCCATACATTGCCTCCTTTCAAAGGTATGCCAGACATTCCTCCTCGCAAAGGATGGAGGCTCCCAAACAGATTTCATTACTTCTTCACATGGGACCTATACAGCCAGTACCTCCTTCAGAAGTGGGTCTAGGGTTTTTTTCCGCCTGTTTCTAGTACCAAAGAAAGGGAACACGTGGAGACTGATTTTGGATTTATCTCTCCTCAACACTTATTTGGACATTCCAAAGTTCAAAATGTTGACATTACAACAGCTTTTGCCTCTGCTGGGAAAAGATCACTGGATGGTAACTCTGGATCTAAAAGAGGCTTATCTTCATGTTCCTATCAGGCCCAGTTGCAGGAAGTACCTGCGTTTTCGAGCTGGAAATTTGCATTATCAGTTCTCTGCATTGCCCTTTGGCTTATCTACTGCGCCCAGAGTGTTCACAAAGGTTCTGGCTCCAGTGATAGCCTTTTTCAGGATGGAAGGAATACAAATTTATCCTTATTTGGACGATTGCCTGATTATTGCACAAGACAAGTACGAGCTTCTTCAGCATCTACAGTATGTGATGGTAGTGTTAAGATGCCTAGGGTATTCTGTGAACGAAACAAAGTCCAGTCTAGTACCCTCTCAGGACATGTGCTTTCTGGGTGTGAGACTGAATACAGCTTCCCAGATGGCCTTTTTGACCCCGGACAAACAGAAAAGTCTTTCACTTTATTTCCATCAAATGTCTCTACAGTCCAGGCTGACTGCAAGGACAGTCATTCAAGCCTTGGGGTTCATGGCATCTTGTATTCTGGTGCTTCCCAATGCCAAATTGCATATGAGGAAGCTTCAATGGTATCTCAAAATCTATGGACACAACACTGCCAGGATCTAGACACTGTCATTCAGATAATACCTTGCATTCAGAAGGAATTTTTGTGGTGGGCTCAGGAATGTCACCTAAACAAGGGACTCTCTGTGACCCGACCAGAGGCGAGTCCGATTCTAACGACGGATGCCTCGGACAAGGCTTGGGGAGCACACCTCAATGGAAAATGGGTGCAAGACACGTGGCCTGCCAGACTTCAACATTTGCATATCAACTTGAAGGAGATGTTAGCAGTACAATTTGCATTGATGGCTTTCAAGGATTTACTTCACCCAGGGCAGGTGTTGATTCTAACAGACAACACAACTGTCATGTGGTACATCAACAAGCAAGGGGAACTCATTCTACCCTCTTTGCAGACAAGCGATGATTTTGTGGGAGACAGCTCTCGGTTACAACCTCAATCTTCAGGCAAGATTTCTACCAGGAGCACAGAACTCCTTAGCAGATGTATTGAGCAGACAAATAGTGGATCCTCACGAGTGGAAATTGGATCCTCAGGTATTTCAAAAGTTGACAGTGTCATGGGGAACTCCAGACATAGATCTGTTCGCTTCTCCACTAAATTACCAGTTGCCAAAGTTTTGCACAAAAGGTTTCATCCCACAGCTTGGAAGGTGGACGCTCTGTCATTCAGTTGGAACAATCTTCATGTATATGCCTTTCCACCTCTACCTCTTCTGCCCAAGGTTCTCTTGAAGGCCAGACAAGACAAGCCATCCATGATCCTGATAGCACCGGATTGGCCTCGACAACATTGGTACCCACTACTGAGGAGTTTGGTCCGAGAGCCTCCATGGCCTCTGCCTTTGATTCCACACCTTTTGTCTCAGGAGGGCAATCACTTTCTCAATGTCAGAATTCAGTCTCTGCATCTAACAGCCTGGCATATTCTGTTTTAGATTCTGGAGGTTCTCAGCTTCCACAACAAGTTTTGAAGGTTATTTTGGAGGCCAGGAGGCCTAGTACAAGGAAAGTTTATGCTGATAAATGGAGGAGATTTTTTATTTGGAGCAAAGGGAAGGACTTTGATGTTTCCAAGCCTAATTTGAGTGCTTCCTTACAATATCTTACTGAGTTATTAGACAAAGGTTTGTCCTTCTCCTCCATAAAGGTTCATGCTGCAGCCATTTCGGCTAATTATGACTGTGACCCTCCTTTATTCTCTCATCCTTTGTTTAAGCAGTTTCTCAGAGGGGCAAAGAACATAAGACCCCCGTAGAGCTCCTACTCCTGCTTGGGATCTCAATTTTGTGTTGGAAAAGCTTACTCTACAACCTTTTGAGCCTGCAGCTACTGCCGAGTTAAAGTATTTGTCATGGAAAACTGCTTTTTTGTTGGCCATTACTTCTGCAAGAAGGGTTTCTGAATTACAGGCCCTTATGGCAGTGGAGCCTTTCTTGATTTTTCATAAGGATAGGGTATCTTTATGTACTAATCCTTCCTTTATGCCTAAAGTGGTTTCTAGTGTGGCCTTAAACCAAACTATTCATTTACCTACTTTTTATGCAAATCCTCAAAATAAAGGGGAGAAGATTTTGCATACTTTGGATATTCACAGGCAGTTGCGTTATTATTTGAGCAGAACCAAGGAGTTCAGACAGTCTCAGCAGTTGTTTGTTTCTTTTGCTTTGGGTTCACAGGGTAGACCTGTTTCAAAACAAACTATTTCTAAATGGATTGGGTTTTGTATTTCTTTTTGTTATTCCCATCATGGTAAGGTGATTCCGACTGGAATCAGACCTCATTCCACTAGAGCTACTGCAACTTCCACTGCCTTTCTAAGGGGGGTAGCTACAAAGGATATTTTGGAAGCAGCCACTTGGAGTTCAGTACATACTTTTTCTAAACATTACCACCTTCCTCTTTTTTCTAAGTCTAGGGCTGGATTTGCCACTGCAATTTTACAGGGCATTTTAGCAGCCCCTAATGCTTTATGATTCTGCCAACCTCCCTTTCCCGTTGCTTTGGGATTCTACCCATAAGTAAGGACTGCAGCAATGTGAGATGAAGAACATAGTACAGTTTTGTACCTACCATAAATGTAGATGTTCGAAGATCCACATTGCTGCAGTCCAATTTTCCCTCCCTCCTTCCCCTCTGTAGCTTAGCTTGGTTATATGGTTTGGGTGAGGGCTGTAGTTAGGCATATCTTTTGGGAAGGTACTCTGTTTTTTGGCTGTGGCCTTTCTTTTAGGGCCTTCTGACATCTGGGGCAAGAAAAGACTGAGGATATGACGTCGGTCATGCGCTTTTATACCCTGACGCTCTGATGTCAGGGCTGTGCGCCCATGACCGACGTCAGCCTAATACTTTGGTATTCGGGCCGACCGAGGACAGCGGACTACCCATAAGTAAGGACTGCAGCAATGTGGATCTTCGAACATCTACATTTATGGTAGGTACAAAACTGTACTTTTCTGCTCCTCACAGGGAGAAGAGGTTTTATTCTAGAATGTTTCTGGTTCCCAGGAAAGAAAGCACCTGGAGGACCATTCTGGATCTTTCTCAACTCGACAGCTTTCTGAAAGTTCCTTCATTTCAAATGCTGTCTTTTTAGACCCTTCTTCTTATACTTGAGCCTTTTCTAGTCTTTCTGCATCTCAAGGATACCTATCTTCACATATTTATTCATACTCATTTCAGGAAAATTTTGTTTGCCTGTTTCTTCTTGCATTTTCAGATGTTCTTCGTGTTTCACTGTTGCAGTCATCACACTTGGGTTATCTGCATGCAGGTAGCCCTCAGTCGGCCCAAATACCAGAGTCTTGGATTTCTACGTCAGATGCTGTCGCCTCTTCCATGGCGTCAGGGGTATAAAACATACAGCCGATGCCATTACATCAGCTTTTATTTGCTGTGTGGGAGCCCGAAGCAGAAGCAGTTCGCAAGTGCCAGTCGGCCGCTACGTGAAATTTTCATTTTTCGAGTTTCAAGCCTGAAGTCTTCTAAAGCTAAGTACCCTGTTGGGGATCCTTTTTTCTTGCTCTAACCGATGTCAGAAAAAGTTAACAATTGTCTTGCCTGTGGAAAGCAAATATGTCACAGATATTTTAATTCTTACTGCGTCACCTGTTAAGGCCCAGACCATGACGTTCCTCGCTGTTGGTTTTGTGCCTTGTTCAACGACTGAACTATTTGTCATTGGGCTATCTTTGTCGCTAAATTCTTCCGTTCTCATTCTCTGTATTCAGAAATGGCTTTGATAAGCCATCCAACAGCCAATCTTCCGAAAAAACGTAAGGATAAAGACAGAGACAGACTGTATAGGTCCAAAACTGCTGACAACATTTTTGTTAAGCTAGCTGCCACTCCGCCGGTACTCAGGCACTTTTACAGCCCCTGATACCCACTTCTACAGATTTGTAGGCCTCTACTGAGACCCATTTGAAGTCTGGTATGCCACGAGATGCTTCTTCGACTATGGAACCTGCGGATGTCTCTACCTCGGATGGGTCTGGAGCCGCTGTGCAGGCACTGGCCTCTGAGGGTGTATTCCGACCTTCTGATGTTCGTAATAAACAGACTACTTCGTTTCTGACTTAAACTACCGAATTTCTCTGGTCTAGGGTTCGCACTACGCCTAGGAAACAGATGACCAAAACGCATTCTCAAGCTACCATGCCACAGAAACAAATGCTAAGAATGGCTGAAGACCTTGTTACTGTAATTAGAAAAAGCCAGCCTCCCCTCTCTAAAAGACAAAGAATTGATTTTCCTTCTGATTCCACAGACCATGAGTCCGATGACTTTGACCCCTCTGATTACCAGGACATACCCTTATCTACCTATGAGGATTCAGAGGCAGAGGATTCTATTCCCTCAGCCTCCCCCCCCCAAGAGGACTTTTCTTTTGGTGAAACCTTGCATACCCTAAGAGAGCATTTCGACTACCCACAGTCCAAAAAGAGACTCGGGGAATTCTTAGACTTGCCTCAGCACAGGCCTCTAGCTATACCACCTGTCCTGGATATTGTAGATGATGTCTTCATGGATTCCAGTCTTAGCCCTGATACTTTACCACCAGCTCCTAGAAAGTCTGAAAGGTACTACAGAGTTCCTGACTCTCTCAAATTTCTTTGTAAAAATCCCACTGCAGATCCAGAGACCATTTCCCAGGGACCTAAATGTATTAAGGCTACTACAGCCAAAAACCCTACCCCTTCGGACAGGGATTCTAGGGCTTTTAGACAGATGTGGTAAGAAGGCATATTACCTCTGCAACTCTTGCCATCAGGGCTTTAAATTGCCAGTTTCACATGTTGAAGTACCAGCAGCATATTATGGAACTAATTAAACAAAAATGTTGTTGATTCCTGATTGTACAGAAAATAAAGATATACAAGAGTTAATGCATTCTGCAAACCAAGTTGGTAAACATATTTTGCAGTGTGGTTTTGATGCCTTAGAAGCATCTTGCAGGGCTGCTTTCACTGGGTCTGTTCTGAGAAGGCATGCTTGGCTGAAGGAACAAATCTTGCCAGACCATGTCAAAGCAAAATTACTAGATGGTAAATTAAACCAAGAATGTTTGTGTGGCACAAAAGCAGAAGAAGTTCTTCAAAAGATGGAGGAAAAAGCTAAATATATGCAAACTATTAAAGATTTCTTACAGGTACAGCCACCTACCTTCAAAGAACTGGTCCTTTCCAGTCCCTCCCAGACCTTTTCAGTCCAAACCCAGGGGCAACAAACCACAAAGGCTACAGTCTCAGGGTATGCACAGATCTAAACAATGGAGTGCTCCCACCTCAGAATCGGAGTGGTAAGCCACCCCCTTATGGAAAAAGTTCACAATGATTTGTCCTTCATCCTTCCCAGCCATGCCCAAGTACTTGCACCCCTAGGAGAAAAACTTGCCCTGCATGCAAAAAACTGGGAGTACATTACCCAGGACCAATGGGTCTTACCATTGTATCCCAGGGATACATATTCCACTTCAACTCACTGCCATCCTCAAGCAGATTGCCAGACCTTCTTCCAAACCAGTGGGCAGAGGCCCAAAAGCAAGTGCTTTCCCTTCTCAGTATCAGGACTATTTAGCCTGTTCCCTCAGAGAAAAGGGGACAGGGTTTCTACTCCAGACTGTTTCTGGTGCCCAGAAAAGAGAACTCCTGATGCCCTATCCTGGATCTGTCAGTTCTCAACACCTTCCTGGTGGTACCAAAATTCAAATTGCTTACACTCCAGCAGCTGCTTCCTATGCTAGCCAAGGACTCCTGGCTGGTCACCCTAGACTTAAAAGAAGCTCATCTCCACATCCCCATAAGGGAATCTTGCAGGAAATATCTACGTTTCAGGGCAGGCTCTATGCACTATCACTTCTCTGCACTTCCCTTTGGCTTATCTACTGCGCCCAGGGTATTCACAAAGTGCCTGTCTCCAGCCATTTCATACTGCAGGCAGAGAAATATTCAAATCTACTCATACTTGGATGACTGGCTGATTCAGACGGACAGTCAGGAATTGCTACTTCAGCACCTGACGTTTGTAAAGCGACTCCTAACTTCTCTGGGGTATACCATCAACGAAAAGAAATCACATCTGGTACCCAGCCAAAAGATTGTATTCCTGGGAGCAAGCTTGAACACAGCTTCCTAGGTGGCATTCTTCACTCCAGAAAAGCAGGTTTATTTGACAAATTACTTCAAACTACTGGCCACCCAAACCCAGCTATCTGCAAGAAAAATACTGCAAGCCCTAGGGTTCATGGCCTCATGCATTCTCCTAATTCCATATGCAAGACTGCATGTGAGGAAACTTCAGTGGTACTTAAAAAGTTTCTGGTGTTAACATTCTCAGGACCTGGAAACAGTGATTCCTATCATTCCTTGCCTAAGGACAGAGTTCCTTTGGTGGGCAGGGGTTTGCAAACACAACAAGGGGCTCCCTTTCACTCAACCCCCCCTTCCTGCTGCCCAAACCCTGACAACAGACTCATCAGACTATGCATGGGAGGCTCACATGGCAGGCAAATGCATTCAGGGCAAATGGAGCCCAGGAGAAACTCACCTGCATATCAGTCAAAAATAAATGTTAGCTGTACAGAATGCACTGACAGCCTTCATATACCTTATCCTTCCAGGACATCTCTTGAGAAAGACAGACAACACCACAGTTATTTGGTACATAAACAAGCAGGGGGGAACTCATTCCTACCCAATTTGCAGGTTAGCCATGGCTCTGTGTTACACAGCCTTGAGCAATCATTTGCACCTGCAAGCTCAATTCCTGCCAGGCAAACAAAATTCACTGGCAGACGACTTAAGCAGAAATGTTATGGACCCACATGAGTAGAAGCTGGAACCCAACTCATTCAAACTTCTATTCTAATCCACAGGTGGGGGACACCAGAGGTGGACCTCTTTGCCTCCTCCAAAACCATCAATTGAGCAAATTTTGCACCAGAACTCCCCACAGCCAAACATGGAAAGTGGATGCCCTATGCTTCACATGGGAAAACCTCTCAATCTATGCCATTCCCCCTCTGCCCCTCCTCTCAAAAGTACTACTCAAGATCAAACAGGACAGGCCAAGGACAATCCTTGTTGCACCAGACTGACCAAGCCAGCACTGGTACCCACTCCTACGCAGCCTGACAGTAGTGCCACCCTGGCATCTACATCAGATCCCCTCTCTGCTGTCCCAGCAGGAGGGACAGATTTTGCACCCTCAGCTGCAAACCCTGAACCTGACAGCCTGGCTTATTCCCTGAATACATCACCAGCAACCCTCAGCAAACAGGTGCTGGATGTCATCTTTGAGGCCAGGAAGCCTAGTACTAGGAAATCCTATTCAGAAAAAGTGGAAAAGATACTGTTCTTGGAGCCAATCTCAAGGAAAGGACACAGCCATGCCATCCTTACCTCAAATCCTAGATTATCTAGCAGAGCTGCTCCACAAAAGCCTATCCTTCTCACCCACTAAGATTCATGCCTCTGCCATCTCAGCTCATTACAATACTGAGCCACCCCTCTTCTCTCACCCTCTGATTAAACAGTTCCTCAGAGGAGCTAGCAATTTAAGACCCCCAAGGAGAGCTCCCACTCCTGCCTGGGACCTTAACTTTATATTAGAGATGCTCATGCTTCCCCCTTTTGAGCCTGCTTCTTTAGCAGAGTTAAAATTCTTCTCTTGGAAAACAGCCTTACTTCTAGCCATCACTTCAGCAAGAAAAGTATCTGAGTTACAGGCCCTTATGGCTGTGAAACCCTTCATTATCTTCCATGCGGACAGAGTTTCCCTCCGGACTAACCCATAATTTATGCCCAAGGTAGTATCCAGTGTGGCTTTAAACAAATCCATCCATTTACCAGCCTTTTTCCATAATCCTCAAAATAAAGGGGAAAGGATCCTACACTCCTTGGAAGTGCACAGACAGCTCAGATTCTACCTTGACTGGACTAAACTTTTCAGAAAATCTGACCAGCTGCTAGTCAGCTTGCTGCAGTGGCAGAGGGCAAGGCCATTTCAAAGCAAACCATTTCTAAATGGATAGCACACTGCATCCATTTCTGCTACAAACACCATGGAAAACCTACCCCACAGGGGATCAGAACTCATTCCACTAGGGCTACCTCAAGCTGTACAGCATTTCTCAGGGGAGTCCCTACCAGGACATCCTGGAATCTGCAACCTGGGGTTATGTACACACCTTCACCAAGCATTACCACTTTACCTGTCTTTTCTAAATCTAGAGCTGGATTTGCCACATCAGTCTTACGAGGCCTGCTAGCCAGCCCTAATACGTCTTGACTGCCTCCACCCTTCCTCAGCTTTGAGAATCAACCCATGTGTGGTGACTGCAACACTGAAACACTGAGAACATAGGACAGTTGTGTACACTTACCATAAATGTAGATGTTCGAGTGTATTCACTGTTGCGGTCCTGGTTACCCTCCCTCCAGCCTCCTGACTTTTCTATACTTTTTATCTATCCTTTTTTTGGCCATATCTTATGGCAATGGTGTTTAGTTTTTACTGGAGGTGTTCCACATCATGTAATTGCTTCCCATTTTGGGGGCTCCTGACATCTGGAGCAAGAAAAATTGATGTAATGGCGTTTGCTGCATGTTTTATACCCCTGACGACCTGATGTCATGGAAGAGGCTACAGAATCCGATGCAGAAATCCCAAAACTCTGGTATTCGGGCCGACTGAGGGCTACCTGCAGGCAGATAACCCAAGTGTGATGACTGCAACAGTGAATACACTCTAACATCTACATTTATGGTAAGTGTACACAACTGTACTTTCTCTGCTTTGTCCTTTGGCCTCTCTACTGCCCCAAGGGTTTTCACCAAATGCCTCACTCCTGTGATTGCTTTGTGCAGGATAAGATAGGTTCAAACCTTTCCTTACCCGGATGACCTATTTATTCAGGCTTCCACCCTTGACACCTTGCTTCAGCACCTCCATTATACTGTTCCTCTCTTGCAAAGCCTGGAGTTTACAATAAATGTCCAGAAATCAGGATCATAGGAGGTTACTAGGCTAATGGCCCCAGGGCCCTTACAAGCCTAGCCAAGTTCAGCCCATGTTCCCAAGGTTGTCTGGTTCTAGCAGACACTAAAATCAGCACATATTGCCCCTGTCCAAGAGGGGCACAGGTAGAACCCCAGGAGTGAATTTCCGGTTACCCATCCAGTCATCCAAATTACGCTTAAACAGGGCCAATGAGAGGCTTTGTTTAACATGAATAGGAAGCTTGTTCAAAAGGTGGGGCAACCTCTGCTTGACAAATCTGTCTCTCCAGCAAGTTCTGTTGATGTCACATACCAGATTAAAGTCCTTTGACTGAGTGACCTGTGTGTCATTTGACTTGCGAATGTGCAACATTGCCCTAAAAGCTGAGTCACAGATTGCTGTATATGCAAGCCACAAGTCACCTCTGAGTAGTCTGTACAACACAGAGTAAAGTGACAATGATTTCAGTCTGTCTGCATAAAACACATCTTGAAGACCTTGAATTATTTTTGTAAGGAACCTTTGTGGTTTCTCCAATTGCTGCAAGTGTTTGGAAAGGAACATGCTAAAGGGAGTATTGTACTCTATTATTTGACTGATGAGGAAAGAGTGTAGGGGGACATGACATCAGGTCGTCTGGATGCAATGCCCTTGCTGAGGCTTTATGAGCAATATAAAATGCCCTTCTTACCACTGTGGAGACATGGTGATAGAAGTTAAGGTGGCTGTCGACCAGTGTGCCCCGATATCTCACCACTGACTGTGTGCTTAGGATATTGCTATTGATGTGGTAGTTTGCAGGAACATCACCTTTGCTGAAGGGGATGATGATAAACATTTTTGCATTAAGACCATGACTTTGGCACTGGTCATTAGTCTGCATAAGATCTTCTTGAAGGATGTTGACATTGCTAGGGGTTTCAGTGATTGTGCCCAGTTTGCAGTCATCAGCAAACGTGGTCAGCCACAGTCATATAGTTTTAGCCTGTACTTCGGAGAGGTAATTTCTGAACAGTAGGGGTCGCAGAACTGAACCCTGTGGAACACCACTCGTTATGGGCCTGCTGGAGGAGGTGGAGTCCTCTATTTTGACCGTATGAGTTGCATCAGTGAGCCAGTTTGCAACCCACCTTACAATGTATGGGTTGATACCCAGCTGGATGAGTTTATTAATGATGCCCGAGTGTGGGATTGTGTCAAAGGCCTTGACTAAGTCTAGGTAGGCCGTATGCACAGATTTGTACTCGTCCATTGCTTTGGTGACTGTCTCAAAGAAGTCCACCAGTTTAATAGGCATGATCTCTTCTTGACAAAACCAAACTGCGTGGGGTCAAGCGTTTGGGGATTTCCTATATCCTTGTTAATAAGGTCCATGATGATTCATTCCATGACCTTGCAGATAAAGCTGGTCAAGCTAATGTATCTGTAGTTCTCTGGGTCTGTGGATGCACCCCCTTTGTGCAAAGGGATGACTGTAGCGGTTTTCCACTTCACTGGGATGAAGCCCATGCTTAGGCTGTGACTGAAAAGTGTGCCTAATGATGATGATAATTCTTGTTTTAACCCATATAGGAATACAGCCTGGGATCTTGTCTGGTCCCATAGAGGCTGTATTTTTGGCCTTGGAGAGGGCATTTAAGATCTGCTCCTTGGAGATACTAAGTGGGAGACTGATATTAGGGATGTTTTGGAGTGTATATGACTGGGACAGTGGAGTGATTTTTTTTACTGAATCTATCAGCCAGCAGATTTGCTGTATCCACAGGTTCTATACGTGTAGTTCAGTACAAATCTGGACCTTACCTTTGAGGTTATAGATGTAACTAAAAATGCCTTGTGGTTATCCTTAGTTAGGGAAGTTAATTTGATTCCTTTGGAGGACTTAATTAAGAGTCTTGTATGATTAAGTTGAGGAGGGAGTGTTTCCAGTTTTGAGACCGTTCCTTCTTACTCTTAGACAGCAGTTTCTTTCTCCTGTTGTATAGCCTGCTAATGGCAGCTGTCTACCAGGCAGGTTTGTTTTCCCTTCAAGATCTTGCTTTGGTTCTGTCAGGTACGGCAGAGTCAGTAGAATTATACAGGTGCTCATATAAAGCATTGGTGTTTAACTCTGCATAGGTGTTTGTTATATCAGTGGGGAGAGGGACTATGAAACTATTTATGTTGTCACGTAAGAGGTTGTAATTGGCCTTGGAAAATTGTTTTAGTCTAGTTGTTGCTAAGGAGGGTGGGTCTTATGTTTGTTACTTCTAACAAGACTGATTTGTGGTCAGATCACACCAGGGATAGCCACACATTAGGGGTGGTGCAGTGGTCCTCCATGTTGGTGAGCACCAGATCCATGATGTTTGAGCCACTTGTGGGTGTGTCAACCAGCTGGTCCAGGGCATTGGAGTTAATGAAGTCCAGGAACTTTTGTGCAAGTGAGTTAGGACATGTATAATTTACCCAGTCAATGGCTGGGTAATTAAAATCACCCCAAACCAGGGTGTTTGGTTGTATCTTGATTAACTCAAGTAGATCCAAGTAGGCTGAGTGGATGTCCTGATTCATGGAGGGGGTCATATAGCTGGCAATTACCTGAAGAGGGTTCTTACCTGCAATCAGTTGCACCTGAAGTAATTCAAGGGAATCATGCTGTTTAACCAGTGTAGAGGTGTATTTATCTTTAATGTATATTGATACACCACCTCATTTAATTCCCATTCCTTCAGTTTGTCTGAATGTGTGGAAGGAAATCTAAACTGGTATAACTGGGGTGCTCTCCTCAGCCTTAAATCAGGTGTCCTGCACAAATGTCAGTAACTTCCAAGGTGAGAACTGTTTCCAGTGAGTGCAGTTTCTGGTTTAGACTCCAGGCATTTAGCAGCATAACCTTGATCCTTCTCAGGATCACGTATTTCTCCGTTACAGGCTCCAGACCATCCCTATGCTGGCATCCCTGATGCTGCTCAAGGCTGTGACGCTAATTGCCTTTTTTCAGTCCTTTCATCCTCGGGTCTCTGTTGTAGCCAGGGAGTTTGTAAGGAATCTAAGATGTTCATCGTGTTTCACTGTTGAGGTCATTACAATTGGGTATTCCTGCTGGCAGGCTACCCGCAGTCGGCCTGAGTTCCAAAGTCTAGGTCCGGCATTGGTTGCTGTCGCCTCTTTCCTGATGTCAGTGCGCCAGGGGTATAAAAGATGCAGCCGACGCCATTTTCTTCAGTCTTTCTTGCCGCGCAGTGCCCGAAGCAAAAGTTAATAACTGTATTTCTTGTGGGAAGCAAATACCTCATAAGGATTTTCATTCTTACTGTATTCCTTGCCTAGGCACTGACCATAAAGTTGCTAGTTGTCGGTTTTGTGCTAGATTTAACCAACGCACTATTAAGCATCTGTACGATTTTGCATTTCATTACTTTGGCAGAAGATTTAATTATAGAATGCCATCGGATCAACTGACTACCGGAATTTACAAAAAACAAAAAGAAAAAGAAAAGGACAGGCATCCGTGATCCAAAACAGACACGAGGCCTTTTCTAGGCCTGTCGCCGGTTCTCAGTGCGGCACTTTCGCAGCCCCTGACGCCCACTACCTCAGAGCCACAGGCCGCTTCCGACTCCCACGTGGAGCTGACTGGGCCTCTGGAAACTCAAGGTATTGGACATTCGGAAACTATTCCCTCAGATGGTTCTGGAGCCGTTGAGCAGGCATCGGCTTCTGAGGGTGTTTTCAGGCCTACACAGCTGTATGTGAAGCCTACTTCAGCGACAAAGACTAAAGCAGCTCTAAAGACAAAGAAACAAGTACAGCATTCACCTGGACAGGCCTCCATGCTGAAAAAACAGATGCTCAAAATGGCCGAAGACCTCATTACTTTGATCAGGGGTTCCCATCCCCCTCCTGAAAAGAGGCCTAGGCAAGAGTTGGAATATGAATCTTCAGACCAGGTTTTCATTTCCTCTGATTCCTCCTCTGAACAGTATTACTCCATTCCTCCCTATGAGGATTCTGATGCTGAAGAATCTATCCCTTCAGCCTCTCCTCCTGTGGATTATTCTTTTGGGGAAACACTGCATACTATGAGGGAGCATTTCCACTGGGAGAGCCAAGATTACTCAGAATCCAAGAAAAGGCTCAGATATTTCCTTTTATTGCCCCTTGCTATCCCGCCTGTTTTAGACATTGTAGATGTATTTACAGAGTCCAGTTTTTCTCCAGACTCTTTACCACCAGCCCCTGTTAAGCCAGACAGATACTACAGGGTTCCTGATTCGCATAAATTTCTCTATAAAAACCCTACAGCTGACCCAGAAACCATCTCTCAGGGTCCCAAAGGCTTCTACTGCAAAAAACTCAATTCCCTCTGATAGGGATTCTAGGGCCCTAGACAGGTGGGGCAAAAAGATTTATACCTCTGCTACCTTAGCTGTAAGAGCTTTAAATTGCCAATTTCATATGCTTAAGTATCAGCAATGTCTTATATCCTTGCTTAAACAGAAAATGCCAGCAAATGTAGAATGTGCAGACAATAAAGAAATGCAGGAATTATTGCATGCAGCTGAACAAGTTGGAAAGCATACTTTGCAATGTGGTTTTGATTCTCTTGAGGCCTCCTGCAGAGTCGCTGTTACAGGTTCTGTCATTAGGAGACATGCTTGGTTAAAAGAACAAAATTTGCCAGATCATGTTAAAGCAAAACTATTAGATGCTCCTTTACAGCATGATACTTTGTTTGGTGCTAAAGCAGAAGAGGTGTTGAAGAAAATGGAGACCAAGGCTAAATCTATGCAAACAGTCAAAGATTTCTTGCAGGTACAGCCTCCCAGATTTAGCAGGAACTGGCCTACAAAAAATTGGTCCTTTCCAGTGTCAGATAGACCTCAAAGGGGCAGATACAGACGCCCTAGAGGCAGATCACAGCCACAAGGCTCATACAGGCCTATACAATGGGGTGCTTCTACCAAGAGCAGAGAGGAAAAATCACAGCCATACAGGAAACAGTCTCAATGACTTTCCACTTCCAGCACCAAGCACTTATCTTTTGGCATCCCCTTTGGGGGGAAAGCTAGCACTTTTTTCACAAAATTGGCACAAATGGGTTCTAAATATAGTTTCACAAGGCTACAGGTTCCACTTTCACACCCTGCCAAGGCAAACCGGTATGCCAGACCTGCCACGCAATCAATGGGCAGAGGCACAAAAACAAGTTTCATCCCTCATGGACATGAGGGCCATTCAACAAGTATCAGAACAAGAGCAGGGTCATGGATTCTATTCAAGATTGTTCTTAGTACCCAGAAAGGACAAAGCCTGGAGACCAATACTGGATCTGTCTATTCTAAACGCATATCTGGATATTCCAAAATTCAAAATGTTGACCCTACAACAGCTTCTACCCATGTTTGGCAAGAAGGCTTGGCTTGTGACTTTAGATCTAAAAGAGGCGTACCTGCATGTCCCAATCAGACAAACATGCAGAAGATACCTCCGATTCAAAGCTAGCTCAATACACTACCAATTCTCTGCACTGCCCTTTGGCTTATCCACTGCGCCCAGGGTCTTCACAAAGTGCCTGGCACCAATAATTGCATTCTGCAGACAAAGAGGAATACAAATATATCCTTACTTGGATGACTGCCTTATTCAAGCGGAGAACAAGGACATTCTACTACAGCATCTGGCATTTGTAAAAAGATTACTGACAAGTCTAGGGTACACAGTAAACGAGAAGAAATCAAAACTCATACCCTCTCAAGAGATAATATTCCTGAGTTACAGCTTAAATACAACTGCCCAGATGGCTGATCTCACACCAGACAAACACAAACAACTGACTACTTACTTCAAAATGTTGGCAACAAAGACCCAGTTATCTGCAAGAAAAATTCTGCAGGCCTTGGGTTTCATGGCATCCTGCATTCTGCTAATTCCATATGCAAGACTGCATATGAGGAAACTTCAATGGTATCTAAAAAGTGTTTGGACTCAACATTGCCACAGCCTGGAAACAATAATTACCCTCATTCCCTGCCTGCAACAGGAGTTTCGATGGTGGACAAAAGCCTGTCACCACAACACAGGACAGCCATTCACCTTACCCACAGCCAGGCAGACTTTGACAACAGATGCATCAGATTACACCTGGGGGGCCCATATGGCAGGAAGATGTATTCAGGGCACATGGTCCGCAAGTCAAATGCATCTACATATCAATCAAAAAGAGATGCTAACTGTTCAGAATGCCCTGACAGCCTTCAAGGATCAACTTCATCCAGGACAACTACTAATAATGATGGACAATACTACAGTCATGTGGTACATAAACAAGCAGGGGGGCACGCATTCCTACCCACTCTGCAGACTAACGTGGGACACAACACTGACTTACCAAGTACAACTGTAAGCACAATTCCTGCCAAGAAGGGTAAATACTCTGGTAGACGAACTAAGCAGAAATCTATTGGATCCCCACGAGTGGAAATTGGATCCACAAGTCTTCAGCATGATAACAAAGACCTGGGGATGCCCGGACATAGACCTATTTGCCTCCCCTGACAACTACCAACTACAAAGATTCTGCACAAGGACTTATCACATGCAAGCATGGAAAGTGGATGCTCTATCTTTCAGCTGGAAAAATCTAACAGTATATGCCTTTCCTCCCCTGCCTCTCCTCCCCAAGGTACTCCTCAAGGTCAGACAAGAGAAACCAAAAATGATACTGATTGCCTCAGACTGGCCCCACCAGCAATGGTACCCAATCCTAAAGAGCTTGTCTCACTGCCCATCCTGGACATTACCACAAATTCCTCACTTGTTGACCCAACAAGACAGCCAGATACTGCACAGCCAACTCAAAACCTTAAACCTGGCGGCATGGCAGATAATATAGCCTCTCAAGACGCACCTTTTTCTAAAGCAGTAATGGATGTTATTTTGGAGGCCAGGAGGCCTAGCACCAGAAAATCTTATGCAGACAAATGGAAGAGATTCTGTGCTTGGAACCAAGCACAAGGCATTGACACAGTTGTTCCAAATATTCCTCAGATTTTACAATACTTAACTGAGATGCTGGATAAAGGCCTTTCCTTTTCATCAATAAAAATTCATTCCTCTGCCATTTCAGCTCATTACAATGCAGAACTACCTATTTTTTCTCATCCGTTATTGAGGCAGTACCTCAGAGGGGCCAAAAACATAAGACCTCCAAGGAGAGCACCAATACCTGCATGGGACCTCAACTACGTCTTGGAAAAACTCATACTGCCTCCATTTGAGCCAGCCTCTGCAGCTGACATAAAATTCTTATCCTGGAAAACAGCTCTGCTCCTAGCAATAACCTCCGATAGAAGAATCTCAGAGTTACAGGCACTCATGGCTGTAGAACCTTTTATCATTTTCCATCCTGACAGGGTTTCGCTGAGGTCAAACCCAACATTTATGCATAAGGTAGTGTCCAGTGTGGCCCTTAACCAAGCAATTCATTTGCCTACTTTTTATCCAAACCCACAGAATAAGGGTGAGAAAATTCTGCATTCTTTGGACATTCACAGACAGCTACGCTTCTACTTGGACAGAACTAAAGCTTTCAGAAAGACTGATCAACTTCTAGTGGCATATGCTGCAGCATCACAAGGAAAGCCTATCTCAAAACAGACTATTTCAAAGTGGATAGGCCATTGCATTCGTTTCTGCTATTCACAGCATGGCAAATCAGTGCCTAAGGGCATTAGGCCACATTCAACCAGAGCAGCAGCCACTTCAGCAGCCTTCCTCAGAGGAGTACCAACCAAAGACATCTTAGAGGCTGCAACTTGGAGTTCAGTGCATACCTTTACAAAACACTATCACCTACCTCTCTTCTCTAAATCCAGGGCAAGCTTTGCCACTGCAGTTCTGTAGGGTCTTATAGCCTCACCTAATCCTATTTAGCTCCAGCTTAGCTTTGGGATTCAACCCAATTGTTCATAGGTTCATAGATTAGTACTAAGCTAGCTGCCCTTGCAAGCCATTTTAAGCCTAGCCAATTATCCCTTGTGAGACTCAAACCCTGCACCTTGTGTTTGTAAGGCAAACACCTTAACCATTAGGCCTCCCTCCCACCCTGTAATGACTGCGACAGTGAAACACGATGAACATAGTACAGTTGTGTACCTACCATAAATGTAGATGTTAGAGTGTATTCACTGTTGCAGTCCAGGTTACCCTCCCACCATCTCCCTTTCTTCTTTGCTGGGACCTAACTCTACGTTTTTACTCTATACAACCTATGTGGTATATTTGCTTGTAGATGAAGGAAAAGTTGTTTTTTGTGCATGCATGCTTATTGGCATAATTTAGCCTATCATTTTAGGGGCACCTGACATCTGGGGCAAGAAAAACTGAAGAAAATGGCGTCTGCTGCATCTTTTATACTCCTGACACACTGACGTCGGGGAAGAGGCAACAGCAACTGACGCCGGACCTAGACTTTGGAACTCAGGCCGACTGCAGGTAGCCTGCCAGCAGGATAACCCAATTGTAATGACTGCAACAGTGAATACACCCATTTATGGTAGGTACACAACTGTACTTTACAAGACTTCAACCATTCTTATGCTTCCTCTAGCCAGGCTGCATATGAGAAAGCTACAGTGGTTCTTAAAGTTAGTATGCCTTCAACATTCTCATCCATTGGGCTTTCAAGTTTCTCTTCTTCCATCCCTCAAGCTAGAGCTCAGTGGCTGATTCTTCAGCTGTCTTCTCTGGCCAGGGCTTCCTTTTCAGCCCCCAGTCCCCTCTCAATAACTTATTTTGGATGCCTTAGACATTGTGTGGAGGGCCTTCATTCGGCCTTCTAAAAGTTCAGGACCTTTGGTCTCTTCATCAGGGGGTGGAGCATATCAACTTCAAAGAGATGAGAGCTCTCCTTCTTGTTCTTCAGGCCTTCCATACTCTATTCCTTCCAGGACCTCTGAAAATCTTTACAAGTAATACCACAGTGATGTGTTACGTCAACAAGTAAGGGGATGACACAGTCTTACCTCCTGGATTTGGCTGTCCAATATCAGGTGACTCTTCATGTTGTTCATATTCTTTGAGAACAGAACCCTGTGGCACATTCTCTGAGCAGGTCTTTAACACAGACTTGAGTTGATACTTCATAGAGATGTGTTTTTGGACATTGTCCAAGTGGGGTACTCCCACAGGTAGATCTTTTTGCCTTCCTTCTGAACTGACAACGTCCTCTTATTTGCATCAGAGTCTCATGTCCTCTGGCATGGAAGGTGAACGCTCTTTTTCTTGGAAGGGAATGTCTCTTTATGCCTTCCCACCCCTCCCTCTTATACTGAGGGTCCTCTTCAAGATAGAACAGGGCTCTCCCAAAATCTTGTTGGTGACTCCCTTTTGGCCCAGACAGCATTAGTTCCTTCTGCACCTAGTGAAGGGCAATCACCACAAGTTACCTCAAAGGGTGGACCTACTCACACAAGGCAAGAGGTCTCTCATCCATCCGGTCTTGTCCACTCTTCATCTGCCACTGTGGGTAATAGGGTTTTGATCCCATTTAGGCACCTTTTTTTCTAAGGACATGTTTCGGGTTCTGCAGAAAGCCAGGAAACCCAACACCAGGAAATCTTATTTGTACAAATGGAAGAGATTTTCCTCTTTGGTCTTGCTCCTAACCAGGATCCACTTTCTGTGGAAGTTCTTTGGTTGTTTCTTATTTGTGTGAATTGCTCCATGCTGGGTTGGCATACTTTTCAGGTAAAGCTCACTTTTTAGCTATTTCTGCTCGTCTGTCTTTGACTCCTCCTTTGGCTTCTAGGTTTGATGTCAAACAATTTCTTAAAGGTGTCCTTCATATTAGGCCTCTCAGGAAGCCAATTCCTCCTTCCTGGACCTTAATTTTGTTCTTGAAAAATTGACTGTGGCTCCATTTGACTGTGCTGTTTCTGCGTCCATGCAGCATTGCACTTGGAAGACTGTTCTACTTTTGTCCCTTATTTCAGCTAGAAGAGTGTCTGAGCTTCAGCGCCTCCCTTTTTAGTTTTTCATAGGGACAGGGTGTCTGTGGTTAATGAATTGTCTCTTAATCGAGTCTATATTAGATCAGCGAACGCTTAAAAAAGTGAATGCTGATTGATCGAACTTATGTAAGCGAAAGCTTACAATCTCGAACTGTCAGAACAGCGATTTTTTTTCTTAGGGAAAAAAATCACTGATCCAAAAAACACACACACACACAACACAAGCACACCAAACAAACAGCAATCCACACACATACACCTAAAATCTGACACCTAACCCTACACTAAACTATACACAAACCACTAACTATCCACTTAACCTTAACCCTAACCCTAAGGTCTGTCACTATCGCACACTCACCTCACTCGCTCTCTAACCCTAACTCACCTAACCCGCCCTAACCCTCACGTCCACACAATCGCACACATACCTAACCCGTGCCCTAACCCTAACTCACCTAACCCGCCCTAACACTCACATCCACACAATCGCACACTTACCTGAACCCGACCCGTAACTTTCCACCACAGCACTGAAAATACCGAAGCAACAGAAACAGACAACCAAATTCTTTCCCTAGGAAAAAATTCGGGTTTCTATTGCTTTGATATTTTAAACTTTCGCTTACATAAGTTCGATCAATCAGCATTCGCTGATCTAATATAGACCCTCGTAATCGGGCTGTTAATTTGCCCACTTTTTTCCCTTCTCTGTAGTCTGCTAGTGAGAAGGTTCTTCACACTTTGGCTTTACAAATGCAGCTCAGATATTGTTTGGATAAGACTAAGGCCATTTGCAAGTCTAAGCAACTTTTTGTTTCCTTTCATCCTAGATCTCTAGGTTTGGTTGTTTCTAAGCAAACCATTTTTTGGATTTAAAAGGCCATTTCCTTTTGTTACTCCTTTCATGGGAAAAGCCATTCTTCTTCTGTAAAGGCTCATTCTACCACTGCTGTGGCTTCCTGTGGTGCGTTTTTCAAGGGATTGGATACCAATTCCATTCTTGAGGCTGCTACCTGGACTTCTGTCCTTTCTTTTACTAAACATTACAAGCTGGATGTGGTTTCTAGGGCTAGAGCTGGATTTGCCAGGGCTATCCTGCATGGATTTCTTAAGTGCTCTGCTGGGCCTTCCTTCACTCAGGTTTCCTCTTGAGCTTTTGTAATCTCCCTTTAGTAAGGAATATTGCAACTGTGATGTGGAATGACATAGTACAATTGTGTAAACTCTTGCTATAACATTAGATGTCCTTCCCTTCACTGTTGCAGTGTTCGCTTCCTCCCTCCTCCCCTTTTTTCTCTCCGCTCCTTGTCCCTTTTCTTTTTCTTCTGGATGCACATGTTCCTCCTTTTTTTTCTCCTTGGAATGTCGTTCTTCCTGGGGCTTTTCACGTCTGAGGTAGGTTCAACCTTATGTCAACATTATGCCGTATGTCGTGAGCATGGAATACACATGTGACAAAAACAGTGTCCTAAAATTCCTAAGGCTTTGGTATACAGGCTGGACGTAGGGCTAACCTTGGCAGGGGATCCCTTTAGTAAGGAATACTGCAACAGTAAAGGGAATGTCGTATACTATTATGGTAAGATTTTTCACAACTCTACTTTCTACGGCCAGTTTGCACAGGAAGCTCTTCACATGACCTTTACACTTAAAAGCATGAATAAAACCCTAACTAAAATATTAACATCTGTAATTTGAATGCCTTTTGTAGTTACACATACATATTTTTACACATAAATAAGCTATTTACGTTGTGCATAACAAAGATTAAAACATTGATTAAAATTGTTTTGTACCTCTCTTTCTGAAGTATTGCTTTAAAGTTGCAGTATCACTGAGTCCTGGTTCACTTATAGCAGTTTGTTAAATTGTTTGTAGAATGTCAGAATGTAACCAGACTCTCAATGTACCGCTGTTTTCCGTTTTAGTTTAATATGTCCAAGCAATTACACTGTCTGAGGTTATTTCATTTCTATTATAACATAGCTAGAATACAGTCTTTGCTCCTCATTAACTGTGTTGTCTCAGAGATCAATGCACCCTTGATCAATACGTCTCTGGAGAACAGAAAACAATTTCCAGTTTGTATATTCTTTGCATAGCAGCAGATATTATTTCCTAGTGTCCTTGTGGTTTACATGACTAATTCTTGTTGCACATCATCTTTACGTCCGTTGAAGTGTCTGTATTTTATTTCTATTATTTCTGCATCTGAAAGCTCACAGAAAGTCCCCGTTAAAAAGATCGAATGTCTCTCTGTATGTTTCAGTTAGTCATAACAAGATTCCATTTACTGTTCTGTTTAGCCCACAGACATTTTTACAGATGTTCATCGTGCATACAGCTGCAGTCATAACAGATGGGTTATCCTGCCGTCAGGCGGGTCCTCGGTCAGCTGAATTCCAAAGTCTAGGTCCGGCGTCAGTTGTCGTCGCTTCTTCCCTGACGTCAGTGCGGCAGGGGTATAAAAGAACCAGCCGACGCCATTTTCTTCAGTCTTTCTTGCCGCACGGTGCCCAAAGCAGAAGCAGTTCGCAAGTGCCGGTCAGCCAGCTCCTGAGATTTACGAAAATATTTCAGCCAAAGTCTTCTTGAAAGCTAAGTACCCCGTTGGGGAAACTTTTCTTGCCTCAGACCGATGTCAGACAAAGTTAATAATTGCATTTCATGTGGGAAGCAAATACCGCATAAGGATTTCCATTCCTGCTGTATTCCTTGCTTAGGCCCAGATCACGACGTCTCGGCCTGCCGTTTTTGTGCTAGATTCAACAAACGCACTATTAAGCGTCGGGCGGAGTTCGCCCAACACTATATTTTGGTAAAAAATGTAATTACATTATGTCGTCGGATACTCCGACTCCAGTTTTGAGTAAAAGACGCAAAGATAAGGACCGACATACGAGGTCCACAACTTCTACCGACACCACGCTAAAGCCGGCTACCGGTGCTCCGGTTCTCAGCGAGGCGCCTACGCAGCTCCTGAGTACCGATGACGCTTCTTTAGCGGTGTCTTCTGTGCCCAAGGTCGCAGGCTCCTCTGCCCCCACTCTGACTACAGATACCGACGCCACTCTTGGCGGGGAAACTCAGAGTTTAGACAGGCCTGCCACCTCTCAAGGTGTCTTCAGGCCTTCCTCTTTTTCCATTAAGGCTTTCACAAAATCTAAAGCAGCCAAGAAAACTAAAAGACAAGGTCCACAGAGCCCCTCTCAAGGCCCCATGCCTAAAAAACAGATGCTCAAAATGGCTGAGGATTTGATTACTCTTATCAGGGGTTCTCAACCCCCCTCGGACAAAAGGCCCAGATTGGAGGAAGACTGCCCTTCCTCAGACCAAGCCTCTATTACCTCAGAATATTCTGAGGACCAGGAATATTCATATTCCCCTTTTGAAGACTCTGATGCTGAGGAGTCCATTCCCACAGTCCCCCCCCCCCTGAGGACTATTCTTTTGGGGAAACCTTACATACCTTGAGGGAACACTTTCACTGGGAAGGCCAAGATTACTCAGATTCCAAGAAAAGGCTCAGGGCTTTTCTCTTGCTTCCCCAGCATAGGCCTCTGGCTATCCCTCCTGTCTTGGATATATTAGATGATGTGTACACAGAAGCCAGCCTCAGCCCAGATTCTTTACCTCCAGCTCCTGTTAAACCTGACAGGTATTACCGGGTTCCTTATTCACACCAATTCCTATACAAAAGCCATGCTGCTGACCCAGAAACTATTTCACAGGGTCCCAAGGGAATTAAGGCCTCTACTGCTATAAACCCATTACCTTCAGAGAGAGATTCCAGAGCTTTAGAAAGGTGGGGGAAAAAGGTATACACCTCGACCACTTTAACCATGAGGGCATTAAACTGTCAGTTCCATATGTTAAAGTATCAACAGTTTTTGTTATCACAGTTGAAGAGCAAAATGACACAACCTGAGCAACCAGATTTAAAGGAGTTGCAGGATTTGTTGCATAGTGCAGAGCAAGTGGGTAAACATACCTTGCAATGTGGTTTTGATGCTTTAGAGGCCTCATGTAGAGCTGCTGTTACAGGGTCTGTCATATGTAGACATGCTTGGCTCAAAGAGCAAACCTTACCAGATCATGTCAAAGCTAAATTACTAGATGCACCTCTTCAAAAAGATGTATTGTTTGGTGTTAAAGCTGAGGAGGTACTAAAGAAAAAATGGAGGAAAAGGCAAGATCAATGCAAATAGTGAAAGATTTCCTACAGGTACAACCTCCACGTTTCAGCAGAAACTGGCCTTCAAAAAATTGGTCCTTTCCAGCCACGAACAGACCTCAAAGAGGTAGATACAGGTGCCCGAGGGGTAGAGGGCAATCTCAAGGATCATTTAGAGCCAGACAATGGCAAGCACCTACACCAAGAGGTGGAGAAGATAGATCACAGTCATTCAGAAAGCAGACACAATGACTTTCCCCTTTGCATGCCAAGCAAAGCTTTAATGGCAGCCCCTTTAGGTGGAAAACTGGCATTATTTTAAAAAAATTGGCATATTGTCACAAAAGACAAATGGATCCTGGACATTATAGACAGAGGCTACAGATTCCACTTTCACACCCTTCCAAAAATGAGAGGCATGGCAAACCTGCCACAAAATCAAAGGACTGAGGCACAAAACAAATTTCAGCTCTCATGGACATGAAAGCTATTCAAGAGGTACCTGCAAAAGAACAGGGTCAAGGTTTTTATTCCAGACTATTCCTGGTACTAAGGAAGGACAAAGATTGGAGACCTATTTTGGGACCTATCCATCCTAAACACATATTTACTCGTACCAAAATTCAAGATGCTCACATTACAGCAGCTTCTTCCCATGCCGGGCAAGGAGTCTTGGCTGGTAACATTGGACCTCAAGGAGGCATACCTGCATGTCCCTGTCAGACAAGATTGCAGAAGATACCTCAGATTTTTTGCAGGTTCAACCCATTATCAATTCTCTGCATTGCCCTTTGGCTTATCTACTGCGCCCAGAGTGTTTACGAAATGCCTGGCATCAGTAATTGCCTTCTGCTGACTTCAAGGGATAGAAATATACCCATATATGGATGACTGCCTGATCCCAGTGGACAGCAAGCACATACTTCTGAAACACCTGGCGTTTGTAATAAAATTGTTGAACTTTCTGGGATACACAGTCAACAAAAAGAAATCAAAACTAATACCCTCTCAAGCAATAATTTTCCTGGTTGCCAGCTTGAATACAAACACCCAGATGGCCTACCTCATGCCAGAGAAGCAAGGGCAACTATCTCAATACTTCAGAAAAATGGCAACCTTCACCAGGCTGATTGCAAGGAAAGTCCTGCAGGCTCTGGGATTCATGGCATCTTGCATCCTGCTGATCCCATGTGCAAGGCTGCATATGAGGAAACTTCAATGGTACCTAAAAAACTAATGGTCTCAACACAGCCACAGTTTGGAAATAATTATACCACTCATTCCATGTCTTCAAAAGGAATTTCTGTGGTGGGCTCAAGCATGCCAAAGAAACATAGGTCTCCCCTTCTGCATGCCTCAAGCAAATCAAATCATCACAACAGACGCCTCGGACTATGCCTGTGGGGGCGCACATGACAGATCAGTGCATTCAGGGCAAATGGTCCCAAAAAGAGAAGCACCTACACATCAATCAAAAGGAAATGCTAGCAGTACAAAATGCTATTATGGCCTTCAGAGACCTACTGCATCCAGGCCAGCTATTGATAAGGACAGACAACACCACAGTGATGTGGTACATAAACAGGGAGGAACTCATTCATACCTCATGTGCAGACTAGCCATGTCCCTTTGGAACACAGCTCTGGAATTGCAAATCCAACTTCAAGCACAATTCCTGCCAGGGAAGGAAAACACGCTGGCAGACAACCTAAGCAGAAATATGACAGATCCACACGAATGGAAGTTGCATCCTCAAGTTTTTGCAAAGATAATTCAGGCATGGGGACAGCCAGACATAGATCTCTTTGCTACCCACAGAAATTACCAACTGAAAAAATTTTGCTCAAGGACCTATCATCCACAGGCCTGGAAAGTGGACGCACTTTCTTTCAATTTGACAACATTGACAGTCTATGCTTTTCCACCTCTTCCTCTGCTGCCCAAAGTTCTATTAAAAGCCAGAGCAGAGAGGCCAAACATGTTTCTCATTGCTCCAGACTGGCCAAGACAACACTGGTATCCACTCCTGAAGAGCCTGACGCATTCCCCACCATGGATCCTGCCTCTAGTGCCTCTTCTGTTGACCCAGCACAACTTCAGAACTCTTCACAGTCAGCTGAAAACCCTCAATCTAGCCGCATGGAGGATTCCTTGATTTCTCAACAGACCCTCCTCTCCAAGGAGGTGCAGGATGTCATCTTGGAGGCCAGAAGACCTTCTACTAGAAAAGCCTACGCCACCAAATGGAAACGGTTTTGTGCCTGGAATGAGAAAAAGGGCCAGAATCCTTGGGTACTAAATTTACCTCAAATATTACAGTACCTAGCTGAGATGTTAAACAGTGGACTTTCCTTCTCCTCCATCAAGATCCATGCTTCAGCCATTTCTGCACAGTACAACACTGATCCTCCTTTATTCCCTCATCCTCTCTTAAGACAGTTCATCAGAGGGGCTAAGAATATAAAACCCCTAAGGAAACCACACCAGTACCTGCTTGGGACTTCAACTTAATTTTAGAAAAACTGACCCTGCCTCCATTTGAGCCAGCTGCTTCAACAGAACTGCAATATTTGTCATGGAAAACAGCCTTCCTTCTGGCTATCACCTCAGCACGCAGGGTTTTGGAACTACAGGCCCTCATGGCTGTGCAACCTTTCATCATTTTTCATCAGGACAGTTTCCTTACGAACCAACCCTTCCTTTATGCTAAAGGTAGTATCCAGTGTAGCCTTGAATCAGGCTATCCACTTACCTACCTTTTATCCTAACCCACAAAACAAAGGGGAAAGACTACTACATTCCTTGGACATTCACAGACAACTTTGTTATTATTTGGACAGGACAAAGCCATTCAGAAAATTAGAGCAACCCTTTGTGTCCTATGCTACAGGTACTCAAGGAAAGGCTATCTCCAGACAATCTCAAAATGGATAGCCCACTGCATACGCTTTTGTTACTCATTTCATGGAAAAACTGTACCTACTAGCATCAGATCTCACTCCACAAGGGCCACAGCTACATCTGCAGCTTTCCTCAGGGGGGTTCCTACCTAAGGACATTTTGGAAGCAGCCACTTGGAGTTCTGTGCACACTTTCTCCAAGCACTATCACCTTCCACTTTACTCTAAATCTAGAGCGGGCTTTGCCACAGCAGTCTTACAGGGCATCCTTGCTCCTCCTAGTTCCACTTAGTGCCTGCCACCCCTTTTTAGCTTTGGGATTCTACCCATCTGTTATGACTGCAGCTGTATGCACGATGAACATAGTACAGTTTTGTACCTACCATAAATGTAGATGTTCGAGTGCTAATACAGCTGCAGTCCAGGTTTCCCTCCCTCCATCCCCTCTTGGGACAGGCCTTATGACAAACACCTCCTCATACAACCTGATTGGGGTATTCTTTTATGGTGTATTTGCTTGCAAACTACTTTTTTTTGATTATATTACATTGCATTATTACATAAGTTTATGTTTTGCCTTCCTTCTGGGGGCACCTGACATCTGGGGCAAGAAAAACTGAAGAAAATGGCGGCGGCTGGTTCTTTTATACCCCTGCCGCACAGACATCAGGGAAGAAGCGATGACAACCGACGCCGGACCTAGGCCGACCGAGGACCCACCTGACGGCAGGATAACCCATCTGACTGCAGCTGTATTAGCACTCGAACATCTACATTTATGGTAGGTACAAAACTGTACTTTAAGCATGTTTCATCAGAAATTATTTTAGCAGATGTCTGACGCACAGCTGTTTACTTCAGCACATTAATTTATTCTTAGGTCTGTAGTTCAAGCCTTTCATGCTTGCTTCTGTTACACTTCTGCTTTTTAGAAAGAAACATTTATTTCAAACGTTGTATCAAGTTAACCCTTGCTTTACAAGTCAAAACATTGTATTAATAAAAAGCATACTTATCTTTTTATATTGCACCATACATTTAATTGCTTTGGGGATAAATATTTTACTTTATATAATATCTGTCACAGTCTATTTCTATTTGTACACCTTGAAACTTAAATTTTACATAACAATATGCATGTTTGCTTTGCTTTATAAAGTGCATTTGTCTCAGCTTTCATCCTTATATCTGAAATATTATTTTTATTCTGACTTTGAAATTGTGCCATATTTTACCTACAGATGAACTACCATATTTACATTTTGCTAATTAAACCAACCCCCTTATGTTGTTTGTTGTAATATTCATTAATGTAACATTATTTACATGTATTAGGATGTAGAAAAACATATCCAGTCTCCATGTATTCACACATTGTATACCCATTACATTTGTATGTACCCTTATGTTCCTGTTATTACCATTCTTTCTTAGAAATAATTCCATTTAATTGTATGCTGTTCTGTTTAAAAGAAGTGGCTTTGGATAAATGTGCTGTATAAATCTCATCAAGTCGCTGTAAAATGTCCCAGTTTTTATTAATGGATCTGAAGTAGTTAACGTCATTTTATCTGTAACCTGTGGGTATTCGGATCCATATCAGATCCGAGCCGGCAACTTATTTTCTAGCATCTGCTCCGAGCTCCTCCCCCTACCCATAACACACCACCATCTCCTATCTTCCCCCAGATCTCATTTGTCGAGCCATAGTGAGCATCGTGGTCTCCTTTGCTCTGAGCTTCAGGGATTGCAAGTGTGTTTATTTCTATATTCTGTGTGAAAATGGTCATTAGTTTTCCCACTCTCCCCCTTTTAGTGTACGCTGTTCGTCGGTTCTAGCTTTAAAAAAATAAAAAAAAAAAGTTTTCTTATTAAGAGTAGTTTCTAGGCTCACCTTTCTTCAGTGTGTGCTAGTGTGTTGTGTTTACTCTTTAGGGAGTGACGATTAGTTTTAGGCTATGGCTGATCAGCCTAAGTCAGTTTTCAAAAAATGCATAGAGTGTGGCCATAAGCTCTCACCGGTTGATGGTCACACTTTGTGTGTAATCTGTTTGGGAGTGCCCCATTTATCCATCCAGTGCACAATTTGTGCAGGCTTCAACCCGAGGGCCATCAAGGGATAGGAAGGCCAAATTGGTTGCCAAGGCTCTTCTCCCTGCTGCCATGCTGGATTCTGCCATGGCCTCGGTCTCTGGTACTCCCGCCCAACCACCCACTCAGACAGGGACTCAAATTCCTGCTCGTGCTGGTGTTGGGGAGAAAAGGAAAAAGAAAAAGCAAAAGAGAGAGAAAAAGAAAAGGACAAAGAAAGACGCAAGGAAGACAGAGAGGAAGAGGGATAGGTCTCACAAAGAGGTTTCCAGATAGGGAACCCTTCTATAGTCCACCATCCAAGACTTTGAGGCCAGCTTCTCCTAGGCTCCGCTCACCCCATTTCTTGCCGGAGCCGATGGATTCTTCCGATCCGAGACCTTCCTCACCCTTGCTTCGAAGACCAGCCAGATCTGAGTCGGTTGCCTCTTCGCGATCGACTCGGAGCCTATCGGACTTGGACATGGGCAGGATGATGCGATGATTCATTCAGATCCAAATACAGGTTGGAGTCTTGCCAGGTCCCTCTCCCTCCGGAGGGGGACCTCCATGCCATTTTTCCATCCCATTTCTCCTTCCCCGATCCATGTGGCTGCTTCAGGGTTTTTGGATCCGAGACTCTTTGGCACTGGTAGCTGTCGCCGACTGTTCCTCCAGCCTAGACTCTGGCTGTTACCTTGAGTTCCTCGGATCTGGCTAGTTCAGATCCGAGCGACTCTTGGAGACGTGGACAGGGGGTCGGACCCGAGGGAATGGATCCATCTTTGGCTCCGACCTTTTCGGATCTGAACCATTCCCTTGGAGCTCAGGCTATCCTCACTTCAGCTCCGATTCCCGCTTCGGACTTTGAGAGCTTCTTCCTTGCTGGGGGAAAGGAGGTGCGCTCTCCTTCAGTGTTTGAAGTGGTGGAGAGGGTTCTCTCCCAGGGGTTGAGACCTCAGCCCATCTCCTTGGATTCCACCCGGACTCCACTGGGTTTGGCGACAACTCCCTTCATCCTATCTCGGGGACAGCCCGTGCCAGATGAGACCCAGGTTATTCCCCTTGAGGAACCCCTCGCAGCTCATGAGTTCTCTTCAGAGAGTCCCACTGAAGAGGGCCCCCGTAAGCGCAAGTGCAAAAGGAGGCACTTGGACTCCCCTGAGTCCATCACCACGGACACGGATTTAGATGAAGGAGAAGATGTCCTTCAAGAATGCAACTGCAGTCATAACATGTGGGTTGTCCTGCCTCAGGCAGCCCTCGGTCAGCCGGATTCCAAAGTCTGGGTCCGATGTCGGCTGATGTCGCATTTCTCTCCGAAGTCAGAGCGGCTGGAGTATATAAGCATCAGCCGACGCCATTTTCTTCAGTCTTTCTTGCCGCGCGGTGCCCGAAGCAGAAGCAGTTCACAAGTGCCGGTCGGTCAGCTCCTGTATTCTACGATACCGAAGTCATCAAAAAAAGCTAAGTACCCCATTGGGGACCTTTTCTTGCCTCAGCCGATGTCAGAAATTACTGAAAAAGTTAACAATTGTCTTTCTTGTGGTAAACAAATACCTCATAAGGATTTCCACTCTTACTGTCTCCCTTGCCTGGGTCCAGACCACGACGTCTTGGCCTGTGTAGCCTGTGCTCGCTTCAACAAGCGCACTCTCAGGCGCCGGGCGGAGTTCGCTGAAGATTTTTTCGGCGATAATTTTGCTTACACCATGCCGTCGGATCTTCCGACATCGCAAACGCCCAAAAAGCGAAAAGACCGGGACCGACATCCTCTGCCCGCGTCTACCACCGACTCCACGCCAAAACCTAGCGCGAGTGCTCCGGTTCCCTCTGAGACTGTCTCTCCACGCTCGAACCGAAGACACCGCATTACCGATGACTCCGATTCCAGACATTACTCCGGCGCCAGTTATAGATTTTCCTCGGATACGAAACCGAGGAAATGCCCGAGACCATTGCTGTAGACAAGGTCACTCCTGCACGTGGAGCTGCCAGGCCCCCTATGGCCATGTCTATTAAGGCCTACACTAGGGCTAAGGCAGCCAGCAAAACAAAGCATATTACTTCTAAACCCTTACCTCAGCCGACTCCAGAGACACAAATTATGTCCATGGCTGCTGATTTGATTTCCATGATTAGAGGTTCACAGGCCCATCCTGAGAGGATCCCAGCCTCCTCCTGATAAAAGGTCCCTGGTTGAAACCTCTGACCCTACTCATTCCGATGAAGATTCTGAGGGCTCTGTCCACTCTGATAGCCAGGAAGAGCTCTTTCAGACCTACGAGGACTCGGATGCAGAAGATTCCATCCCCTTGGCCTCCCCTCCTGAGGATATTTCTTTTGGGGAAGTTCTGCACACCATGAGGGAAAATTTCAAGTGGCAAGGCCAGGAATATTCTGATTCTAGGAAACGCCTTAGGACTTTCCTTAAGAAGCCTCAGCACAGGCCTTTAGCTATTCCTTCTGTACTTGATGTTCTGAATGATTTGTATTCTGACTCTAGTGCTACCCCGGATTCTCTTCCTCCTGCTCCAGCCAAGCCAGACTGGTATTACAGGGTCCCAGAAACTCATTCCCATTTATTCAGGGCCCACACTGCTGATTTGGAAACTATTTCACAGGGGCCTAAAGGAGTTTCAGCCTCCATCTCAAAAAATCCTTTGCCCCCCAACAGGGAAGCTAGGTCATTAGAGAGAAGGGGCAAAAAGGTTTACACATCCACTACCTTATCTATGAGAGCTTTAAATTGCCTTTTCCATATGCTACAATATCAGGATTATCTGTTAGAAGATTTACAAAAAACATTAGCCACTCCTGATCCTTTAGACAGGAAGACTTTGCAGGAAGCTGTACATAACACTCAGCAAGTAAGCAATCACTTCCTGCAGTGTGGATATGATGCACTGGAAGCTTCATGTAGGGCAGCTATGACAGCGGCAGTCATTCGTAGACATGCTTGGTTAAAAGATCAACCTCTACCAGATCATGTAAAAGCAAAACTTCTGGATGCACCTTTGGAAAAGAACAAGCTTTTTGGTGCAAATGCTAAGGATGTGTTAAAGACCATCGAAGAAAAAGCAAAATCAGTTCAGACTGTGAAAGATTTCCTCCAGGTTCAACCCCCCAGATTCAGTAGGAACTGGCCTTCCAAAAACTGGTCCTTTCCTAATCCAGAAAAGTTTCAAAGGGGTAAGAACAGACGTGGCCGAGGAAGAGGCCAATACAGAGGCCCTTACAGGGGACGACAATGGCAGCCAGGAAACCAAAGAAGTGACGCAGGGGTTTCACCTGCCCCACAACCACAATCTCAATGACTTTCCTTTACTACCGCCTACCAGGGAACAACTAGAAGCTCCCTTGGGCGGGAAATTATCTCTGTTTGCAGAAAACTGGCACAGACTGACAAAGGACAAATGGATTTTGGACATTATAGACAGAGGGTACAGGTTTCATTTTCATACCTTACCAAGAAAACAAGGCATGCCAAACCTGCCACAAAATCAGAGGGCAGAGGCTATCAAACAAATCACTCTGCTGACTCGGATGAAAGCAATAGAAAGAGTTCCACAAGAACAAGACCAGGGGTTTTACTCAAGACTGTTCCTTCTTCCAAGAAAAGAATCTCAATGGAGACCAATACTGGACTTGTCCGCATTAAACACCTTTCTCATAGTACCAAAGTTCAAAATGCTGACTCTACAGCAGCTCCTTCCCATGCTGGGCAAGGGGTCGTGGCTGATTACTCTGGACCTCAAGAAGGCATACCTGCATGTCCCTATCAGACACAGCTGCAGAAGATACCTCAGATTTCTTGCAGGGCCAGAGCATTATCAATTCTCAGCATTGCCATTTGGCTCATCTACTGCACCCAGAGTATTTACAAAATGCCTGGCTTCAGTAATTGCTCATTGCAGGCTCCAGGGCATACCCGTACCTGGACGACTGCCTCATAAAAGCGGACGACAAATTGATGTTGACAAAAAACCTGGATTATGTCATACGATTACTTCAAGCTCTGGGATACACAGTCAACTTCCAAAAGTCAAGACTGCACCCATCCCAGCAAATAATCTTGTTAGGAGCCAAACTAGACACAGCCGCTCAGATGGCTTACCTGACAGAAGACAAGCAAGAGAAGTTAACTCATTACTTCAAAGGTTTAGCAAAACTCACCCAGATGACTGCAAGGAGATTCCTACAGGCCCTGGGTTACATGGCATCCTGCATTCTCCTGGTTCCATTAGCAAGACTACACATGAGAAAGCTTCAATGGTACCTAAAAAGCATTTGGTCACAACACAGCAACAACTTGGAGACAATCATACCACTCATTCCATGCCTACAAAAGGAATTCCTATGGTGGGCCTCGGTGAGCCAGGCAAACACAGGTATGTCATTCAAAAAGCCACAGATAACACAGACCATGACTACAGATGCCTCAGACCTCGGATGGGGGGCGCACATGGAAGGCAGGTGTATACAAGGACAATGGTCTCCAAAGGAAACACATCTGCATATAAACCAAAAGGAAATGTTGGCAGTAATGCATGCCATCGAGGCCTTTCAACACCAACTCCAGCAAGGCCATTTAATGATACGGACAGACAACACCACTGTGATGTGGTACATAAACAAGCAAGGGGGCACCCACTCATACTTCCTTTGCAGACTGACAATGCAGCTTTGGGAGAAATCACTGAGTCTAAACATCCAGCTACAATCCCAGTTTGTTCCAGGAAAAGACAATGTGTTGGCGGACAGCCTAAGCAGGAATTTCACAGATCCACACGAGTGGAGGTTACATCCGAAGGCCTTCAGACAACTCACTTCGACATGGGGCAAGCCAGAAGTGGACCTATTTGCCTCTCACCTCAACCATCTTCTACCAAAATTCTGCACAAGGACATACCACCCAAAAGCTTGGAAAATAGATGCCCTCTCATGCAACTGGAACTCCCTAGCAATCTATGCATTCCCACCTCTGCCACTGATGACCTCAGTATTACTAAAGATCAAAGCAGAGAAACCCAAGGGAATCATAATAGCTCCGGACTGGCCAAGACAACACTGGTACCCACTACTACGGAGCATATGTCTCACCAGGAGGTGGGCCTTTCCACAGTGGCCTCTACTTTTGACTCCACACAATTTCGAAACACTGCATCCAAATCTTCAGACACTACAGCTAACAGCCTGGGAGATCCCATGAATAACTTCAGCTTATCTCTCTCCAAGGAAGTTCAGCGGATACGAACAGAGGCTCGAAGACCATCCACCAGAAAGGTTTACTTAGCAAAGTGGAAAAGATTCAGCATTTGGAATACCAGCAAGGGACATGATGCATCATTGTTGAACATCCCACTCATCTTGGAATACTTGGCAGTTATGTTAAAGAACGGCCTCTCATATTCTTCCATAAAGATACATGCATCTGCTATTTCAGCTAGATACAACACTGATCCTCCGGTTTTTTCTCACCCCTTACTAAGGCAATTCCTCAGGGGAATCAAGAACATTAAGCCACCAAGAAAGGCCCCGGTGCCAGCCTGGGACCTCAATTTTGTCTTAGAAAAACTGACCCTACCTCCTTTTGAACCAGCAACTTCAGTTGACTTGCAATTTCTCTCATGGAAGACAGCTTTCCTGTTGGCAATTACCTCAGCAAGAAGGGTTTCGGAGCTACAGGCCCTAATGGCAATACCACCCTTTATTATTTTTCACAGAGACAGGGTCTCATTAAGGACCAACCCTACTTTTATGCCAAAGGTGGTATCTAGGGTTTCTTTAAATCAAGCCATTCATCTGCCTGCTTTCTTCTCCAATCCTGAGAATAAGGGGGAAAGACTGTTGCATACCTTGGACATTCACAGACAACTTCGATACTACCTGGACAGAACCAAGGCCAGCAGGAAGTCTGAACAACTTTTTGTAGCTTACGCCCCTGCAGTCCAAGGAAAAGCAATTTCAAAACAGACTATTTCTAAATGGATTGGACATTGCATCAGATTCTGTTATTCCTTTCATGGAAAGACTGTTCCAGCCAATGTCAGACCACATTCCACCAGAGCTACAGCCACCTCTACAGCATTCTTACGAGGGGTGCCTACCAAGGACATTCTAGAAGCTGCTACATGGAGCTCCGTGCATACATTCTCCAAACACTACAATCTCCCTCTATACTCCAAATCCAGAGCAGGCTTTGCTAAGGCAGTCCTGCCACACCATCTTTTCCCTAGAGCATTCCTCCTCCCCCAGCTAAGCTATGGTATTCTACCCACATGTTATGACTGCAGTTGCATTCTTGAAGGACATAGTACAGTTTTGTACCTACCATAAATGTAGATGTCCGATAGACATGCAACTGCAGTCGGATTTTCCCTCCCTCCATGCCCCTCTATGCCTAGGGTCCACTCCTATCCCTGTTACTCTTAGCTGGGGATATCTGTTATGGTGTATTTGTTTTATTGCTCATTTATTTGTTTGGAATCCTGTTTTTGTCTTCCAATTTGATTACAGCCTTCCTTGGAGGGCACCTGGCATCTGGGGCAAGAAACACTGAAGAAAATGGTGTTGGCTGATGCTTATATACTCCAGCCGCTCTGACGTCGGAGAGAAATGCGACATCAGCCGACGTCGGACCCAGACTTTGGAATCCGGCCGACCGAGGGCTGCCTGAGGCAGGACAACCCACATGTTATGACTGCAGTTGCATGTCTATCGGACATCTACATTTATGGTAGGTACAAAACTGTACTGTTCCCCCAGGTCACCTCCTGAAGATGTCTCCTTCGGAAACATCATGGAAATCCTCCGCCAGAGGGGAGGTTGGTCAGCCCCAATACCTTCTATGGATGAGTCCATGTTCCTGGAGGCTTTTGGCATGGGCCCTTCTACTTCCTGGGTGTCCCCACCAGCAGACCCCTTGGTGGACCTTATCACCACACTTCTATAGAAGGAGCCTGACACCGTAGAGCCCATCCCCAAACAGCCTGACTAGATTCTTTCTCCTTCCACCGACAGACAACCTTGGTCTAAAGGAGCCCCCATTGACGCTATGGTGGTCGCATCAGCCACCAAGAAATTTCTAGTGGAAGAGAGTTCCTCAGTCCACCCTCCGGACAAGGATTCCAGGTCGGTAGATAGTATTGGGAAGTGCGTTTATTCATCAGTGACCTTTTCCATCTGTGCGCTGAACTATTTGGCACATGTTATAAGGTTGCAGCGAGTCCTTGTCTCGGGAATTCGCTGAGTCTCCCCCAGAGTCTTTATCGCAGCAGGACAAATAACTCTTCTCTGTGAAAATGTTGACTCTGAAGTCAGTATCAAACACGTCCATGCGCCTCCTTTCTCACACCACGGAAGGAGCAGCTAGGGTGGCTGGGACAGGTGTAGCCATGAGGTGACACACCTGGCTCAGGATGTGTCAGTTTGCGGACCCTTTCAAGGTGTCATTTACTATTGCTACCTATGATGGCTCCTCCCTTTTCGGGAAGACAGTACGTGACACTTGTCCAGAGCGAAAAACTTTGTCTGCCGTTGGGATCCACTTCTCTAACCCTCAGCGGTCCTTTTCTAGGAATCAGAGGGCAAAAGAAGATGTGGTTTCGGAAATCTCAGTTTTCCTGGGAGTTTCAGAACAACTCTTCCCCCAGAGGCGGAGGGGGACAGGATCGACACTGACCCAGAGGTAGAGGGGGTTCCAGTTATTTCGGGTCTAGGGAACCTTTTCTGACAGGCCCACACAGCAGCCCTGAGGGGTTTGGGTGCTACAAACAATATCCAGAGGCTAAACTATCCCATTTGTTGCCCCGCCAAGTGCTACAAGACGCCTCCCAGATGTCCCACCCACTCAGAGGGAGGCCGCGGCTCTAGAGGTTTCAAAGCTGCTTCACAAATGAGCCATCGAACTGGTCCTCCTAGACCAGTCCGGATTAGATGTTTACTCCAGGTTCATTTTAGTGCCAAAAAAGATGGGGGACCTCAGGCCCATTTTGGACCGGTCAACCTTGAACCTGTCTGTCGCCAAACAAAAGTTCCGGATGGTCACCCTACAGTCCATTCTACCTTATATCCGAGAGTGTGACTGGATGTGCTCGTTAGACCTCCAGGATGCTTGCTACCATATCAAGATCCACAAACGCACCAGGAGGTTTCTTCACTTCCAGCTTGGAGCCAGTCACTTCCAGTTCAGCTCTCTACCCTTTGGTCTCACCACAGCCCTCAGGGTGTTTACCAAGGTAATGGACGTAGTAGCAGCTCACCTGAGGCTTCAGGGAATTCGGGTATTTCCTTACGACTGGCTCTTTGCTGTATCCGCCAAGCGTCGTCTTTGTCTGGCCCAAGACTACTTCCTTCTCTTGGCAGATCGACTGGGGATTACAGTCTATGTTTACAAATCCCTTTTGCAACCAGTACAAGTTCTAGATTTTATCGAGGCACGGCTAGACACTTTGTAGCTAAAAGTCTTCTTAACACCAGACAGGATCTTACACCTCAGGTACCACATCGTTCTAATTGTGGACCTCGAATTTCTAAAGGCGAGCCATGTTTTCTGGGCCCTGGGCTCAATGGCTGCCACAGTCTCTATTCTCCCTTGTGCACACCTTCACATGCGGGTCCTTCAATGGACTCTAGCTGTCCAATGATCTTGACTAGACCTGCCCATGGAATTGCCGATAAGGATCAGTCACACCTGCAGAACATCTCTCCGTTGGTGGCTCCATTCACCGGATGTTGCAGCGGGACACCTTTTCGTGTCATCTCCAGCCCAAGCCACAGTGACCATGGATGCCTCCCAACTCGGGTGGGGAGGGCACTGTTCGGGAAGGACGGTCCAAGCTACGTGGTCCCAGATAGAGACCAAGTTGCACATAAATGTTCTGGAGATGAGGGCAGTGCTTTTAGCATTGAAAGCATTCCACACTGTCCTTTCTCTGAGTATGATTGCAGTTCAATCAGACAACATGTAGGTTGTCTGGTATATCAACAAACAGGGGGGGGCAACCAGATCTTATCCTCTGTGTCGTGAGGCCATGAGAGTGTGGGAGTGGGCGATTTCCACCAAATGGTTTCTGATCACAATGCACATCCCGGGATGCTCCAAAATTTTTGTGGACAGATTGAGTCTGGCTATTCTGATGCTGTATGAGTGGTCTCTGAAACAGTCAGTAGCGGAGGAGATATTCTTTGCATGGGGACAGCCTTGCTGCGATCTCTTCGCATCTCCTTCCAACGCGAAGTGCAGCGAGTTCTTCGCTCTGATTTCCCTCACCAGGGGATGCTCCCAGAGACGCTCTAGTCCATGTTTGGCCCCCCGGGCTACTGTATGCTTACCCACTGTTACCACTCATTCTGAAGTTTCTTCAGAAAGTTTGCCAACTGGGGTGCAATGTGATCCTCATTGCCCCATTCTGGCCTCGTCAAGTTTGGTTCCCCTTCCTTTGATCTCATCTTCTAGCACCTCCGTGGATTCTGGATCCCTGCTCAGATCTAATCTCTCATTCTTTGGGTGCCTACCCTCCCAATCTGGACAGTCTCAAGCTGACAGCTTGGCTGCTCCAGTTCCCTTGATTGCCAGGACTCCCGGTCTTTCATCCTCTGTAAAATATATACTAGTGGCTTCTCTTAAAGATTCCACTAAGAAAGTCTATTGCAGTAAATGGAGATGTCTCTGTGTGGGCCTCTCAGAGAAACCTGGATCCTTTTACAGCCCCTGTTCCAGCGGTGTTGGATTTCTTGACTAGTATTTTTCAGCAAGGAGCTAGTTCCTCCACAGTGAAAGTACAGCTGGCAGCCATTTCTAATTTTCTTGCAGGTGAAAATAAGATTGCCCTGGCCTCTTCTAGGCTATGTAAAACCTTTCTAAAAGGCACTTTTCTTCTGTGTCCTCCCATCAAAAATTCGGTTCCTCCTTGGGACCTCACTTTGGTTCTCAAGTCATTAGTAACTCTTCCTTTTGAACCTGCGGCATCAGTGGGTTTAAAGTTTTTATCTTGGAAGACAGCCTTCCTAGTAGCTATTACTTCGGCTAGGAGGGTCTCTGAGCTGCAGGCTTTGTCCATCATTCCTCCTTATTTGGTCTTCATTAAGGACAAGGTCTCTCTCCGTACAAATCTTTCATTTTTACCAAAAGTGCCATCTCAATCAAACATAAACCAAACAATTAATCTACCTGTTTTCTTTCCAAATTTTCAGAACAAAGGTGAATATAAACTTCATTTGTTAGATGTTCATAGACAACTTAATTTCTACCTTCATAGAAGACTATCCTTCGTAAGTCCGATCAATTATTTGTCTCATTTTCTAAACCTTGTTCGGGAAAGGTCATTTCCAAGGTTTCTTTAGCCAGATGGATCACTCTTTGCATTCTACATATTTACAAAGCCAAGTGTTATCTCCTCCTGGTCTGATTAAAGCTCACTCTACCAGGTCCATGGTGACTTCCGCTGCTTTTTGGTCTAAGGTTCCTTTGGATGACATTTGTGCAGCAGCAACTTGGGCAAATTCACATACTTTCATCTCTCATTACAAATTAGATCTGATTTCCAGAGGGAGAGCATCCTTTGGCTCTGTGGTGCTCAGGAATATTTTTCCATGAGGGCCTCCCATGATTTGTTGAGTAGCTGGGGACTCTGTCCCACAGGTTGCAGATAAAATGAAGTTAACTACTTCAGATAAAGAAGTTATGTACTCACCATAATGTTCCATCTGAGTTGTTATACTTCATTTTTCTTCATCCCCCTGACCTTTTCATATGGATAAACATGTTAGGTTTATTTAGTTGAGTTGCTAAAGTGTATAGTTGCAGCAAACTTGATCTGAGGGAATATAGAAGATGGTGGTGTATTATGGGTAGCGGGAAGAGCTCGGAGCTGATGCTAGAAAATAAGTTGCTGTCTCGGATCTGATATCGATCTGAATACCCACAGGTTGCAGAAAAATGAAGTATAACTACTCAGATGGAACGTTATGGTGAGTATAACTTCTTTTTTCCTCCACACCTCTACTATATAGTCCAAACTGCACGGCAAACCATTACATCTCTGTATTACCTTTTAAATTTTCATTCTTCTTGCTTGCTTCTCAACCCTGATCTCTCAACTAAATATAGTTTAATTATACCTCCCTTTAGAGCATCCTTCACCTTTCTTTTTTCATTAGTTAGCAATTTGTCTGGATATTTTCTTTTACTTAATTGACATTTTTCATTGACCAGATGTTCTTCGTGTTTCACTGTTGCAGTCATTTGTGGGTTATCCCTGCTGGGTAGCCCTCAGCTGGCCCGAATACCAGAATAAACGATTTCCCTCCTGCGTCAGATGCAGGTCACATGAAACTAATGTCAGGTCATCAGGGCTATAAAGAGAGGCAGCCGACGCCATTACATCAGTCTTTCTTGCCATGGAGCCTGAAGCAGGAGCAGTTTGCAAGTGCGTTGGTCGTCCGTTGCCAGACTGAGGGAGAATACTACTAAAGCTAAGTGCCCTGTTGGAGATCCTTTTTCTTACACTTAACCGATTGTCTGAAAAAGTAACTGTCTTCTTTATGGAAAACAATTACCACACCGGGACTTTCATAATCTGTGTGTAACTTGCCTAGGCCCAGACCACGACGTCCCCAGTTGTTGGTTCTGTGCTTTATTTAATGCTAGGACCATCTGCAAAAGAGCTGGTTTTGTAACTAGGCATTTCATGGAGGTTAGTTATTCACATGAAATGGTGTCAGTTGGTCAATCAACTGCTGAAATTCCCAAAAAAGAGAAAAGATAAGGAGAGACAGACCTCAGAAGGGTAGGCCCACAGATGACACAAATCAGAAGTAAGCCAGCTTACCTTCCACTAGTTAAGCCGAGCTCGGTGAGGCACATTCACAGCCCCTGACAGCTGTAGAGCCATCACAGGCCTCTACAGAGACCCTTCTGGAGTATGTATGCTTCTTCTGTATGCTGCCGATCAGAGTCCTTCAACCGTTTTGACAGTCACCAGCACCTTGGTTGGGTCTGGAGCCACTTTGCAGGCACTGGCTTCTAAGGAGGCCTTTCAGATGACTGACGCCAGTCCTAGAGTGACGGCCATGCCACCAGCAAAAAACACTAGACTCATCGAATCTCTGAGGCCTAAGAGCAAGGCCACTCCTAGAAGAGCCGCTTCCTCTATGCCCAGTCACCAGTTTCCTCCCACCCAACCTGCCAAGTCTCAACAGTTACTCAGAATGGCTGAAGATTTAGTTACCCTCATCAGGGGAAACCAGCCTACTCCAGCTACCCCAGCAAAAAGAAAAAAAGGATCATTCACCTGAAGTGCTTTCAGAGTCACAGTCTGAGGACTCTGAATTTCTAGACTCAGACTCTGAACAGTAGCCCCTGACAGCCTTTGAGGAATCAGATGCTGAGGAATCCATTCCTTCAGCCCCCCCCACCCCACCCCAAGACCTCTTTTTCTGGGAAACCTTAAATTCACTCGTAGAATTTCCACTGGGGGCCCCAGGACTACCCCCAATCAAAGAAGAAGCTCTGGAAGTTCCTGGACTTACCTCAACACAAGCCGTTAGCCATTCCACCCATCCTGGATATGGTGGAAGACGCCTTCCTGGAGTCTGGCATCACCCCTGATGCCCTACCTCCTGCACTCAGGAAACCTGACAGATACTACAGGGTATCTGACTCCTACAGCTGATCCAGAAGTCATTACCCAGGGTCCCAAAGGGGCTATAGGACCAGCTCCTCCAAAAACCCAATACCCTTGGACAAGGAGAGCAGAGCCTTGGACCGATGGGACAAAAAGGTCTACACTTTAACTACATTAGCCATTAGAGCTCTCAATTGCCAATTTCACATGCTCAAATTTCAAGAAAACATGCTGGAATTAATAAAGCAAAAATTTTCCACCTTACCAGAGAGTAATACTACCAGAAAACTAGGTGATTTGATCCACTCCATCTCTCAAGTAGCAAAGCATTCCCTGCTCTACAGATTTGACTCTCTACAAGCTTCTAGCAGAGCTGCAGTTTCAGGATCAGTCATCAGAAGGCATTCATGGCTGAGAGAGCAACTTTTGGATGCCTCCTTGGATAGGGAACTACTGTTCGGCCCAAAAGCAGAGGAAGTCATTAAAAAAATGGAAGACCAGGCTAAGTCTATGCAGACTGTCAAAGATTTCCTGCAAGTGCTTTTCAACAAAATACTGGTCTTTTCCTGCCCAACCCAAAGCTGTGGCTAGGAGAGGGCACAGAAATAGGCCCTCCAGACAGCAGCAGCAAAGCAAGCAAAGGCCCAGGCAGTGGCCCTCTACCATGCCTAGGCAAGGGAGTTCTAAATCCACTCCTTACTCGAATGACCTACAATGACTCTCCCTCTCCCCTTTGCCCCTCCACCATCCCCACCAGGCTATGAGGAAGGCTGTCCCTATTCTTAGACAAGTGGAAAACCATCACAACAGATCAGTGGGTACTAAACATCATTTCAAAGGGGTACAGATTTATTTTCAAAGAAAGCCCAAGATTTTCAGGATTCCTAGACTTACCTGCAAACCAAGTAGCAGAGCCATCTGCAAAATTCAAAAACTCTGTGCTCTGGGATCAGTGGAACCAGTGACAGAGGAACAAGCAGGAAAAGGTTTCTACTCAGGCTGTTCCTGGTGCCCAGAAAAGAGGGCACCTGGTGCCCTATTGTAGACCTATCCGCATTAAATCTGTTCCTCCAAGTACCAAAATTCAAAATGCTAACCCTTCAAAACCTATTACCTATGTTGGCTCCAGATGCTTGGCTAGTGACCCTAGATCTCAAAGACATCTACCTCCATATCCCCATCAGGGAATCCTGCAGGAATTTCCTGCGTTTCAGAGCAGGCTCAGAACACTTTCAATTCTCTGCTCTGCCCTTTGGCTTATCTACTGTTTTCACCAAGTGCCTGTCTCTAGTCATTGCCTTTTGCAGACAGCAAAACATCCAGACCTAACCCTATCTGAATGACTGCCTCATTCAGACAGACACTAAGGAAAAACTCCTGCAAGACCTTTCCTTTGTCCAAACTCTCCTAACCTCTCTGGGATTCACCATCAACAGGAAAAATCCCATTTCCAACCCACAAGACAGATAACCTTCCTAGAAGCACTCCTGGGCACATCTGCCCAAAGAGCATTCCTCTCTGCAAAGCAGCAGAGTTTTCTCCCACTCTACTTTTCTCAGCTAGCTTGCAAGACGCATCTCACAGCAAGGAAGTTCCTGCAAGTGCTTGGATACATGGCTTCCTGCATCCTTCTGGTTCCTTTAGTCAGGCTGTGATCCCCTGCTTAAGGAAGGAATTTCTATGGTGGGCAGAAGCTTGCACCCAGAACAGGGGGCTACCCTTCACCACCATTCTCCAAGGCCAGACCGTCACCACCAATGCCTCGGACACAGCCTGGGGTGCTTATTTAGGAGACGTGCACTCAGGGTACCTGGGATCAGGGAGACTTTACTCTCCAAAACAACATGAAGGAATCGCTGGTGGTACACAGAGCTATTATAGCATTCAGGAGCCACCTCAGACAAGACGTTCTCCTGATCAAGACAGACAACACTACAGTCATGTGGTACATCAACAAAAAGGAGGAAACACAATCATACCCCTTGTGCTGCCTAGCGGTGCTTATCTGGCAGACAGCTTAGTACATTCCAGGGGAGCACAACACCCTGGCAGACATCCTTAGCAGGAGTGTCCTGAACCCACACATGTGGCAGTACACAGAGACACCTTCCTCTACATCATACACCTCTGGGGATTACCAGAGCTAGACCTCTTTGCTACAATTCAAAACAGGCAGCCAAACAGGTTCTGCTCCAGGGAATTCCATCCATGAGCATGGAAGGTGGATGCTCTCTCCTTTCATTGGGGCAACCTATTTGTGCATGCTTACCCTCCCTTACCACTGATTCCCAGGGTACTTCTAAAGATCAGGGAGGAAGGGCCAAGGGCTTATTCTCATTGGCGCAAACTGGCCCAGACAGCACTGGTACCCATACTTCTCATTCTAACCAAGGGATCACCCATCAACCTACCTTGCACAGAAAAGCTATTAACACAAGAAAAGGGTCAGTACTGCACCCAAATCTTCACACACACAGCCTATCCACATGGCTTATACCCCAGAGGTGGATAACAGACCAGTACTGAGAAAACAGGTCATGGATGTCATTAAAGAGGCCAGAAGGCCCAGTACCAGAAAATCATATTCTGCAAAATGGAAAAGATTCACTGAATGGTGCCAAAATAAGGGTGAAAACAGTGCCCGTGCCTCTCACCTTGGTTCTGGACTACCTAGCAGAGCTCGTGCAAAATGGATCGTCTTACTCCTCTGTCAAAATCCATGCCTCAGCTATCTCTGCTCGTTCTGCAACAGAGCAACCTTTATTCTCCCATCCCCTGTTAAAACAATTCACACATTAGACCTCCTAGGAGACCACACACCCCTGCGTGGAATTTGAACTTTGTTCTCGAAAAATTGACCTTACCCCCTTTTGAACCAGCTGCTTCAGCAGAAGTAAAGCACCTGTCCTGGAAGACTGCCTTCCTGCTGGCCATAGCCTCAGCCAGAAGATTATCAGAACTACAGACTCTCATGGCCATTGAACCTTTCATTATTTTTCATCCAGACAGGGTATCCCTTAGGACAAACCCCTCCTTTATACCTAAGGTGATATCTGTTATCTGATGTGGCCCTTAATCAGGCCATCCATCTCCCTACCTTCTTTCCAAACCCACAGAATAGGGGGGAAAGAATTTTCCATACCTCAGATGTGCACAGGCAGCTTAGATATTTCCTAGACAGAACCATGTGTATCAGAAAGACTGACCAACTGCTGGTCAGCTTCGCCCCTGGGACAGAGGGAGAAACCCATATTCAAACAGACCATTTCTAAATGGAGATCACACTACATCCATTTCTGCTACTCTTTTCATGAAGAGGTACCTCCCAAATCAGTCAGAACTCATACTACCAGAGCAGAATCGACTTCCACTACCATCCTCAGAGGCGTCCCTACCAGGGACATTTTAAAGCTGCCACCTGGACATCTGTCCACACCTTCACAAAACACTACCAGCTGACTACTCTCCCCAAATCCAGGGCAGGCTTTGCTTTAGCAGTCCTGCAGGACATTGTAGCTTCCATTTAAAGCAATAAAAGCCTATTCTCCATCTCCTTCACTGCACTCCTGCCACCCTACCTTTCAGCTTTGGGAATCTTCCCACAAGTGATGACTGCAACAGTGAAACATGAAGAACATAGTACAGTTGTGTACACTTGCCATAAATGTAGATGTTAGAGTGTATTCACTGTTGCAGTCCTGTTTCCCTCCCACCTTTCCCCCTTTCTCTTCTCCATCTCTCTTATGGCCTTACCCAAGTTGGCCTTCTTCAGGTCTTCTTGGAGGGGGTTGGGAGCAAGAAAAAGTGATGTAATGGTGTCTGCTACCTCTCTTTATAGCATTGACTTCAGTCTCGGACGACCTGCAGCCAACGCAGGAGGGAAATCTTTTACTCTGGTATTTGGGCTGGCCGAGGGCTACCCAGCAGGGATAACCCACAAGTGATGACTGCAATAGTGAATACACTCGGACAGCTACATTTATGATGTGTACACAACTGTACTTTCTACTAATGCTACCTCGTATATTCCTCCTTGATCTTTCCACATCTTTTAGTGTTACTATTTCATGTCTCTCTGCCCACTCACCTGTGCGTATGGTGATAAATGTACCCTGCTCACCCCAGTGAAGTGTCAGTACAGCAGTGTGTGATGCACTGCATAGCCTTGGTATGTTATAGTATGTATGAGTATTATTCTGTGTTCTCCTTGTCAGAACCCATTGTTGGAAACCTGATGACTCCTCCTCTTCCCCAGTCCCCCAATGCATCATCCCTGTCTGTGCCTCACATGGGGAGCTGAGGCAGCTGGTTCCACCATGACTGCGTTATACACTTGCAGGGATTCCTGTTATCAGTAAGCTTTTGTTGTATACCACCTTAGGAAAATGGTGTAAATGCCAGTTTTTGTTAGGTTAAGGGTATCCGGTTTTAAATTGCAAACATTTGACCTTATCATACATATGGCTTCTGAACTCTGTCTGTGAACACACTGCAGGCATTCACTTTATACATAAATACTACTGTGTTAAATCCAACATTCTGAGATGTAATACATTGTACATCACTTATGCAGTCTACATCAGAATTCAAATTGGAACTGGTAAAAAACATCAAAAAGAAAGGAAGACTCTCTAATGTTTCCTGGAACCTTTACTAAACAAAGCTTTTTGATGATGTTTAATAAAAGTTTCATATAATGTTAGTCTTCCTTTCTTTTTTGATGTTTTGGACTTGTGGATTCTGAGACTGTTTTACCAAGATTTTTATCCCGTTTTGTTCTGAACCTTGGTAAAAAGCATGTCAGCCTTGGTAGAAATCAGTTTTATAATTCCAGAGGTACTTGAGTATGAAAAAATAATTTCAAAATATGTATTTTTTTATTCACTTAACATGGAGATAAAAAAAGCATTTCATCATCTTTGACAAAGATTTTGTTACAGTAATGGGAATTTATAGGGTAGCTTATCTGGCTGAGAAAGGTTTCTGTTGAAATCAGTCTAATATATTCAACATTTTGAAATTTATGGCTATTTTATTTATGGTAAAGGATGTTGACTTTCAAAAGCATCATGGGTGTCATCTTTCATACTGTTACATTACATATCATAATAAGGTGCTTATGTACACATACTCTATTTCTCTGTACCTGCATATAAATAATCACTCAACACAAAAGGGTTTGTCTTGCCAAGATAACTGTTAATTTCCCCCTATTATGGTAATGTTATTTCTCTCTCTCTACACTTGTGTGTGTGTGTGTGTGTGTGTGTGTGTGTGTGTAATATGAAACCTCAAACTGTCAATGTAGCTAATATACACAGAAAAGGTTGACATGTTACTATGTATGCACTGATAAAAAGCTTTCTTTTGTAAGAGTGGAAGCTTCCCTGCACCTCTCACACACCCTGCTAATTTATTATCACAAGTGTGAGATCATATAACACTGGGAAAATGGCATATTCCCCAAACTTGGTACTGTAGTAATCCTACACACACGTCATCCATCTGTATAGTCGACTAAAGAGATGTTCACCTTAATGAAATTCAGCATTATTACTAGCCCACACACACCAAGATACACTGTGTGTGTGTGTGTGTGTGTGTGTGTGTGTGTGTGTGTGTGTGTGTGTGTGTGTGTGTATGTATGTATATACACATATATATATATATATATATGTGTGTGTGTGTGTGTGTGTGTGTGTATATATATATATATATATAAAGCATCAAAAAGAAAGGAAGACTCTGTAATATTATCTGGAACCTTTATTAAACAAAGCTTTTTGATAATGTTTAATAAAAGTTCCATATAACGTTACAGAGTCTTCCTTTCTTTTTGATCTTTTAGATTTGTGGATTTTGAGACTGTTTTACCAAGATTTATATATATATATTTATATATATTTATATATATATATATATATATATATATATATATATATATATATATATATATATATATATATATATATATATATACACATATACATATAGATCCACATACATGGATTACCTTTCAAATCCTGAAAGACCAAAATCCCGAAAGTTATTTTTGTGAGATAAAAATAAGGAAAGTTAAGATCCCAAACCATGAAATTTTCCCCAGGGCAAGTAAACACTTGCCCAGAACTACAAAGTACACACCATACCATCGGAAACTCAACTAGGTGGGGGCTATGCCCTGCCCCAACTATATATACCAACTCCAAGATCCCACTACATTAGGGAAAAGTGCATATTTCCTTATTATTGGCAAGTGTTTACTTGCTCTGGGAAAACTTTTGTGGGTCAGGATTTTAACTTTTTGTTATTTTTGTCTTGTAAAAATAACATTTGGGATTTTGGTCTTTCAGGATTTGAAAAGTAATCCATAAATATATATACACGGGTTTACTTTGAAGTCCTGACGCCCATATGAACAATGGCCATATACCCAAGACAAAAATAGTGAAACTTGAAAAACCCAAACTTTGTCTTTTTCCCCAAGGTAAGTAAACACTTGCCCAAAATGCCATTTTCTCTACTGTGGTGTGACCCTGCAGTTGGTATATATAGTTGGGGGTGGGGGTAATAGTTGTCCCAGCTTGGTGGGTTTTACTTGCTTTGGTGGGAGTTTCATTTACATTTGGGCAAGTGTTTACTTACCCTGTGGAAAAATTGATGTTCGGGTTTTTAAAGTTTTTCTGTTTTCACCTCTGGGGTATGACCGTTGATTATACGAGTGTTGGAATTTCATAGTAGATCCATATATACTTGTATATCATATTATCAAATTTCCAAATACTCAAATTTGAAAAAAAAAAAAAATCTGTGTCTTTGCAGGGGACAAGCTCCCCTGTGTCCCCACACCCCCGTCATATAATATATACCAACTCCAAGATCGCACTACAGTAGAGAAGAAGGTCTTTTCTGTCTTGTGTCTTGCATACTTATTTAAATATGGTTCCTAGTAAATATTAACCTGGTAAAATGGACACCACCATTGGCTTAAAAATAACAGGAGTGTTGTACCTTTAAGTATCTCCATATAAATACCAAGCACGTTAGCTTCAGTGCTATTTTGAAGTTGCAGCCAGAGTGCTAACATCTATGTGCACGATAGCTAGTTTTTCGTAAGTTAGTTATTTAACCTCATTTATGATGTGTTCTGTACAATAAAGCTGGTTGAACAAAAACCCATGATCCCCGCTTGTTTTATCCTGATCTGGCGAGCAACATGTCCAGCTATGCCAAGTCAAGCAGATTTCTTCATGCGTCAAAAAAAGGAGAGCCAGTGAGGATACAAACAAGAAAGTTTTCAACCTAATTGGTCAAGTGACAAGTGTTTGATGCAGAGTCGAGATCCTATTTTGTTAAATCTAAGTGTGTGGATGTGCAGGATAAATTGCAGACATCTTCTTCCTGTAGCAGAACCAGTATCGCAGTATTGTACCTGTGATAAAGACTCTAACTCTCAGAGCAATCCAGTTGATATTTATTTTCCAGAACGTGCCTTGACTCCTGATACTGTTCGGGCAGATGATTCCAGTGCTCCTAAGACTGAGCAGTCTGCAGAGACAATCCCAATTGCTAAACCATATCCCAAATTTTATGTCACACAGTATGGTCGCATTTAATGCCTAGTGTGAAGCATCTTGAACAAAGTTGTATATATGTATCTAGCTTTGTATAACTGCACAATGAAAGTCATTTGTGTAAACTGCATATTCATTAATACCAGTGACAATGTCTAACTAATTTTCTCAAAGACGGAGGATGTAGAATAACAGGCGTGTCTTACCTTTAAGAAGCATCTCCAAGATCTGTGTGTGCATATAAATACCAAGCACATGTTAGCTTCAATGCCATTTTGAAGGTACAGCCAGAGTGTTAAGATTTAGTTTGTTTATAAGTTCGTTACTTAACCTCATTTATAATGTGTTTGTATATAATAAAGCTGCTTGAACAAGAACTCGCAATGCTCGCTTGTTTTATCCTGACCTGGCGAGCAACAATTGGGAAGATTTACTTCATCATTTTCTTGTTCCTCCTCTCTTTTCACTTTCATTCAACTCTTTATTTTCTTTCTTCCTGGACTAGATTGCTAGATGATCCTCTGTTTGCTTTGGTCTCAAGTTATTTGTTTTTATATATGGTTTTACAGTCTTCATTTCACTTGAATATCTTCTCTTTTCTGTGCTTCCTTTTCCCTCCCGTATAGCTAATAAACAACCACACTTTGAGCTCCCTGGAGTGCTTCCCACCTCAGAGAGATCAGGTAAACACCTTCTGCCACAAGATGGATGTTTCTGAAATTACTTAATGTAAAACCACAGCAAAAGCAGCTCTCAAGTGCAAATTAAACAACAAACAACTACCAAACAACTAAATCCATGGCTAATTCACCTTTCTGCAAGGTGATTTGAAGGCAAACAACTAGAAAAGTCAACAAACAGAGAAATGATTATTCTGCTACAAAATTAAATAAATGATTTAAAAATGCTTAAAAAACGGTAGTGATCAACGTATAAAGCAAGTATTCTTATCTTATTAAAATATGTTCTTATCTTAGCTTGTATGTCTCTAGATGCAGTTGAAAAACTTGAAAAGCATTATAGAGTATTGGGGTGAAGGATGCCCTATATAGCAGGCACAGGTCACCTTTTAGCAATCTGTAGGATACTGAGTATAGTCACAGGGCTTTCACTTGGTCCAACATGCTGTTTACACCTTGTTTCCTTTTAGTAAGTTATGTCTGTGGGTATTCCAGTTGCTGCATATGTCTGAACAGATACAAGCCAAAGACAGCATTACATGTAATGATTGTCCTAATGAGGGCTGGGTAAAGGGGGGCAATGACATCCCTAGATTTAGACACAATCCCATTGATTTTAACTTGTGTAATATAGAGGGGCATTATTACAACAATGGACATGTTAGTCAGAAGTTAGGCAATTGTCTACATGAATTCCCTGATATTTCTTTGTCCTCTGCCACTTTTAGTCCTTTCCTTTTCTCATGATTTTTTTGTAGAAATAGTATACAATTGCACTTTTCTTAACTTTTTTTAAAATCTGGCTCCTTCCTTTTCAAGTTCCTATTTCAACACTTTGGTTTTATCTATTTAACCCTGAATAGAACTCTGTCTCATACTTGAAACGTTATGATTTATTGCAAGTTACGCGTGATTTTATTTGCTTTTGCTGTATCTCTGCTATTCATTATGATATCCACTGAAAGTATTTTCTCTTGTGTCTTCTGTTTAGTTTTTCCTCTCTCTCTCTCTCTCTCTCTCTCTCATAATTCCTTTGTGTTGTTGCCTTCCTTTTGTCTCTTTTTTTTCTTCCTTATTAGAAAAATTTTTACTGTTTATTGGCTCATTGCCCCTCAAACAATCATGACTGAGCTTTGGTGAAGAGACCTAAAACATATAATGTGATAGTGTTCAATCTCGCCGTTTGTTCTTACACATGGGTTCGGAGCCGATCCTCGGCTCCGTGCCGGCCGCTTGCAAGCTCTGCATCGAGAAGAAGCTCGAGACAATCTAATACCCACAATCCCCCTCTGCCTTTACCTCAGATCTAGTTTGCCGCTGCTGCGTTCACATTGCTGGGAGCTAGCTCGAGCATCTGAAGTTAAGATATAACTTATTTTGTTATATTTTATTGGATAATTTTGTTCTCTTTGATACTAGAAAGGATTACTTGATATACTGAGTGTTTGTGTGTTTGAGTAGGTTAAATTCTCGGTACCGTTAATTTTATTAATCGGTTAGAGTTTTTCGGGGCCTACCAACCCTTCTTAAATTTGAACCGGACTCGACATTTAAATCGGATTTGACACTAATTTATCGGATTTGACTATTATACTGGACTTGTCTTTTTCTTGTAAAATGTCTGATAAGGTAAAATCAGGATTTAAGCGTTGTCAGTGTGGCCAAAAAATGTCAGTGACTGACAACCATAGTTCCTGCGTCTACTGTCTTGGCCCTCTCCACTTACAAGAGGACTGTTCTATCTGTCACTCTTTTAGTGGGAGGGTCATGACAGATAGGCGCAGGAAACTCATGGACAGAGGTTTATTAAAACCTTCTTTTCAGGAGGCTCTGGATGCTTCTGACCAGGCATCGAAATCCTCTAAGGAATCGAAGACGTCGGAGCCCAAGTCATCGGCTCCGAGCTCTTCAGCAAAAGTTAGATCACCGGTTCCACAGACTTCGGGGCCGAGTGTTCAACTGATGTCGGTTCCTGAGCCTCGAGTCTTGGAACCGGTGATGGAGCTCCCTCCTTCGACCTTATTGAGGTCGGCTCCGTCTTCGGTTCCTTCGACCCGTTCTTCTTCCAAACTCTCCGATGTTGATGTGGATCGTGTGGTGCAGAAGTTATTGGAGCATTCGGCCCCGTCCAAACTTATTTCAGTTTCCACCCAGTTGGTGTCGAAACTTGAAGGCCTCCCAGTGTCTCCATCCATTCCTCCTCCGAGACCTGTTCAGTCTTTGGAGCCGGAAGAGGTTGATCTTCTGATTGTGGAGCCCTCGGGTCCAGAACCGTCTTTTTCTCGGTCTGTTCCTCTCACCTCGACTCCGTCGGACCCGATACCGGAGTCTCGGAGCCAACGATCTGTCCTTGGTTCCGGGGCGAGTCGAACCGGCGTTCGGTTCCAACTCTTCCCTCGGGCCTCGGCGCTGATCGATTCGGCTCCGTCCTCTGGGTCGATGCCTTCGTGCCTGTTTCGGGATTCTTCCCATTTCTTGAACCGGGAGATTCTTCGATCACGGGACCCGGGGCGTTCGACCTAATGAGGAAGGTGTTGTCTACCCAGACAACCACATCAGTGGAAGCAACCTCTCCTCCCCATAAAGGGCCGTTATCCTCCTCTGCACCCACGGCCACATCCAAGCGTCGAGCACCAGTGTCTCAGCCACCCCTGGAGGGTGCCCCTCTTCCTCGGAGGCTTCTTGGATGCTCCCCACGAAGAAGCCCCTAGGAAAAGATTGTGTAAGAGGAGACACTTGGATTCTCCACAAGAATCCTTGACATCTGATACTGACTTAGATGAGTCAGAAGGGTCCCCGAAGTCACCTTCAGAAGATGTCTCTATTTCGGACATATTGGAGATCCTGAAGCAGAGAGGTGACTGGCAGTCCCTTCCCCCTTCTGAGGATGAGTCAGTTTTGCTGAAGGCATTTGGTGCTCGCCCTTCTTCCTCCTGGGTCACTCCACCCTTCGAATTAATGGAACTAATTGCTCGAAGGGCGTGGGAGGCTCCTGACACAGTGGAACCAGTCCCAAGGAAACCCAATAAATACATCACGGCACCTCAGGACAAGACCTACTTAACAAAAGGAGTTCCAGTGGACGCTATGGTGGTGGCAGCGCCACGAAAAGGAGATGTCGGAATCTTCCTCATCTGTCCATCCCCTAATAAAGATTCTAGGGCGATGGATAGGTAGGAAGAGCATTTTTAGTTCAGCGGCTTTTTCCATGCGATCCCTGAACTATTTGACCCATTTTACACGTCTACAGAGGGATCTAGTCAAAGAGTTGGGAGATACCCTCCAGGGTACTACAGATGCGGCTGTCTCAGAGAAAGTGACAGCGCAACTTAATACCCTTACATCCATTGTGAACTTCGTCCATGAGGCTGATTTCCTCGCGGCGAAGGTTCGAGTAGGGCAGCAGCTTCAGCGATTGCTCTTCAGACAATCCTGGATGCGCTTATGTTCATTCGCGGAAGCCTTCAAGTCTTCCTTTACTAACGCCCCATTTGACGGTGCCACTCTCTTTGGCCCCAAAGTAAAGGAGGCCCTTACCGGTGTGAACAGGAGGGAAAGACTCTGTCTGCTGTCGGAGTCCGTTTTCCACCCCAACCAGACCGTACCCCAAAGGGCAACGTGGTGGAAAAATGTGGTTTCAAAACCCCAAGGATCTTTCCCAGGCACACAGGGAGATGCCTTCTAGAGGCAGAGGAGGGGCAGAGGTGGAAGACGCCGCCCTGGCGGCAGAGGGGTCCGCAACATCAAGGTGACAGGGATACACTCCTGGTAAACCTTTCCAGCACTCCTGAGTGGAGGCCCGACTGTCCTGCTCTGGAGGCAGTCGGGGTCGCTAGCTTTATACCCTCAGGCCTGGCAAAATATAACTACAGACAAGTGGGTAAAAGCGTGGTTACCAGAGGTTACAACATACCCTTTCTATCCCATCCCATCCCAAAGAAAAGACTCCCAGATGTACCGCCCCATCTGCGAGAGCCAGCAGCTATAGAAATTTCAAAGCTGCTAGAAAAAGAGTCATCCAACCAGTCCCAGCGGACCAGCAAGGATTCGGGACTTACCCAAGGTTCTTTTAGTTCCAAAGAAAACAGGGGACTGGAGGCCCATCCTGGACCTAAGCTACCTCAATACCTTAGTCAGTAAAGAAAAGTTCCGAATGGTCACGCTTCAATCGATCCTTCCATTCTTACAGAAGGGCGACTGGCTGTGCTCAATAGATCTAGAAGATCCATACTACCACATCAAAATGGCCAGGGCATCCAGAGATCATTTGCGCTTCCGGCTGGGGCCAGTCACTTTCAATTTCGGGCCCTGCCCTTTGGTCTGTCCTCAGCCCCAGGGTCTTCACCAAATGCATGGCAGTGGTAGCGTCTCACTTGAGGCGCCAAGGATTCCAGGTGTTTCCGTATCTGGACGACTGGCTCCTTTCTGCCACCACCCAGCGTCAACTATTACAGGCCAGAGACTTTACTCTTCAACTGTGTGTTCACCTAGGAATTTCCGTAAACTTGGAAAATCCTTGCTTCAGCCATCACAAAGTATCTTGTTCATAGGAGCAGAATTAAACACACGTCAGTTAATTCTAAGACTTCCCCCAGAAAGGATACTATCACTTCAGACTCACATCGTCTTCTACTTTTGTCAAGGAAATCTCCAGCAAAACTGGTACTGAAGGTTTTAGGACTCATGTCAGCCTCTCTTATTGCAATACCCTTGGGAAGGCTGCACATGAGAGTCCTACAATGGCTACTGTTTGCACAATGGTCGTTCAACAACTACCTCTAACACACGAGATTCTTATAGCGAAAACATGAAAAACACATCTAAACTGGTGGCTTCAAACGTGCAACCTTTCCAAGGGAGACCATTTGTGCTACCCACCTACAGTTACGGTGACCACGGACGCTTCCCTGATAGGGTGGGGGGGCATCTTTCAGGGACAGACAGTCCAAGGCGAATGGACCAATTTGGAGTACAATCTGCACATCAATGTTCTAGAGTTGAGGGCAGTGTTTCTAGCGTTGCAACACTTTGCTCCCCTTCTTCCTCTGGGAACTATTGCAGTTCAGACGGACAACATGTCAGTAGTCTGGTACATAAACAAGCAAGGGGGAACCAAGTCCTATCTGCTATGCAGAGAGGCCATGAGAATCTGGCAGTGGGCGGAGTCCACGGGTCGCTTTCTAATAGCAACGCACATCCCGGGGTCATCCAGCGTCATAGCCGACAGGCTGAGCAGAGCAATTCTGTTACCGCACGAGTGGTCCCTAAAACAGTCAGTGGCGAAAGGATTTTTTCGCGTGGGGCCAGCCTTCCTGCGATCTGTTTGCGTCTCCAATGAGCGCCAAATGCAGGAGCTACTTTGCCCTATTACCTCCAGGGAAGTCCCCAGGGGCACTGATTCACGATTGGCCCCTGGGACTCCTGTGCATTTCCTCCATTTCCCCTGATATCAAAGTTTCTCCAGAAAGCCAGAAACCTACACAGGACAATAATCCTCATTGCCGCATTCTGGCCTCGTCAAATTAGGTTTCCCTTCCTGAAGACACACTGCAATCGGGGACACTGGATTCTGGGCCAAGAGCCACTTCTATAGTCTCACTCGACAGGGGATCCCAAACCCGCTCCTGTCCCTCCATCTAGCAGCTTGGTTGCTCCAATTCCCAACTTAGCCAGGTCTGATCTTCTTTCGCCAGCAGTTGAATATATTGGTGGCTTCTCATAAAGCTTCCACTACTAAAACATATTCTAGTAAATGGAAGCGATTTGTATTCTGGTGAATACACAGCAAGTGGATCCTTTTATAGCTCCTTTGAATAAAATATTAGAGTTTTTAACGGACTTATTCCATCAGGGTGCTTCTCCTGCTACACTAAGAGTTCAATTGGCTGCCATTTCAAATTTCCATGTGGAAGAATGTGGGGCTCCTGTTATGGCCCACAGACTTTGTAAAGCCTTTTTAAAAGGGTTTTTTCATATTAGACCACCAGTCAGATCTCCTCGTCACCTTGGAGTCTAAACTTGTTGTTATCTAAATTAATGTTGCCCCCCTTTGAACCAGCCTCCTCTTGCCCATTAAAATTTTTGTCCTGGAAGACTCTCTTTTTGGTAGCCATTGCTTCCGCTAGGCGAGTATCTGAACTTCAGGCTCTCTCCATCAAGCACCCTTATTTGATCTTTCACTCTGACAGAGTTTCTCTTGAACTAATTCATCCTTCCTCCCTAAAGTGTGTTCTATTAACAATATTAATCAGTCCATTGAATTATCCACCTTCTTCAAAAATCACTCCAACAAAATGGAGTATATGTTGCACAAATTAGATGTTCACAGACAACTAAGATTTTACTTGGATAGAACAAAAGATCACAGAAAAACTGATCAACTTTTTGTGGCCTTTGCTGATAGCAGGAAAGGACTAGCGGTTACCAAAAGAACTCTTTCTAAGTGGCTAACGGATTGTATAATCTATGTCTATGATTCCTCAAATCTAACTCTCTTACACAAACCCAAAGGACATTCCACAAGGTCAGTGTCTACATCTCTGGCTCATGCAGCCCGCCTACCACTAGGCGCTATTTGTGCGGCTGCTACTTGGTCTAAGCCACATACATTCATTTCTCATTATAAGGTAGACAAGGCTTCTAGGGACAGGGCAACCTTTGGTTCCACTGTGCTCAAGAACGTCCTTCCGTGAGTTCCTCAGGAACAAGGAGCTAGGGCGCTACCCATGTGTAAGAACAACAAGCGGCGAGATTGAACACTATCACATATAGAAGTTATGTCCTTACCATAACGTTCCATGTGGAGTGTTCATCTCGCCTTTGTTCTTACATTCCCACCCTCCCGCCCTTAAGAAGAATGTTCTTTTTGATACCTGGCCGGGAGCATTCTGCTTCTGCTTTGCAGATGTTGTGTACATAGTTGGCATGTATATATATATGTCTATGTGTCTTTTTATATATAGTTATATATAGACTCGTAGTTCTGTGCATATGTGATGTAAGCATGAATGTGCTCTCTCTAGAGACTGGTTTGCTTGCAAGCTAGATCTGAGGTAAAGGCAGAGGGGGATTGTGGGTATTAGATTGTCTCGAGCTTCTTCTCGATGCAGAGCTTGCAAGCGGCCGGCACGGAGCCGAGGATCGGCTCCGAACCCATGTGTAAGAACAAAGGCGAGATGAACACTCCACATGGAACGTTATGGTAAGGACATAACTTCTATTTCTTAGTTTTCCCAACCATTATCCCATAAGTAACTGCCATTTATTTGTTTTCAGGAGTTTTTTCAGGAATAGTGTTACATGTCTGTTGTATTCAAATGAGACACTGAGGCACTGTGATGGGTTCATGTTGTTTATTGTACATAAACACATCAAGAGCTGTAACTATAACATGTAATTTAACTGACTCACTCATTACATCAGACACACTTTCATGTGTATCTCCATTCATGCCTGTATTCATTGCGCCTGACTGTATAAAATGGTACTGATCTTACATGTGCTCGGTAGATAATATGCACATGCTATCTAGCTACAGTGGCTGACTAGGTACTATACACACAATGATCCATATCTTCCTTCTTTGATTTGTTCGACTTGCATTAGGAGAACAAGAAGTTTTAACAAGCTAAAAATCAAATCAATATTTAACAACAAGCTAATTCCAAGTCCAAGTCACCGTGTATCTCAGATTGGGTCTGGAAATTCTACCCGTTCTGGTCACATAAAAACTTTGACTGGATTTATCAACAGGGATGGCCTCTGGGGGTTCTTTTCCAATTAGAACTTCAAGGACTACATCAGGATTGCTTGAAGAAGATACAATCTCCTCTGGAATTTGAACAAGTGTATAATCACTCTGAGAAATCGACTCTGTGACACAGGTGATCTGCTCGCATCACTGGTTCAGAGACTGGTTAGTATGTGCCTTCAATTCCTTTTGAAATCCATTCCATCACACTGTATGATGTAAGATCTCAGTTCTTCACAAATATTTTTGACAGTTCCCACATGGTCATATCCTTTAGATGTTTGCATTCTCACAATCTCACCTTGTCTTAATGGTCTAAGTGGTTTGTTGGATATATCGTAGTACAATTTTTGTGACTGGTGTTTTTTTCCAAAAGTTGAGTCTTGACCATTTTGTTTGCATTTGGAATCAATAATTGTTTACTGATTGGAAGAGGAGTTGTAGTCTGTCTGAACATCCATCTCTGAGCAGGTGAACCAAGCAGATTATCTCGAGGAATGTTTCTGAGATTAAGTAGGTTAAGAAAAACATAGGGACCATCTATTCTGGATTTCTCCAGCAAGTACTTTGCACTTTGAACTGCATGCTCAGCTAATCCATTGGATTGCGGATACTCAGGACTTCTAGTAACATGGACAGAGTCCCAAGACTCAGCAAATTCTTGAACTGCTGACTTGTAAACCATGCACCAGTGTCAGATACAACTTTATGCAGACTACCATGAACAGAAAAATGTCTTTTCAATTTCGTAATGACAGTGCCGAACGTTAAGTTAGAAAGAAGGTCACTTTCAACCAATTTGAATACGAGTCTGCTAACACTAAGTAATGTTGACCATTCCATTCAAAAATATCAGTAGCAACTGTCGACTATGGTAGTTCAAGAATCTGGTTTAACTGAAGTGGTTCTTTTTGTTAGTGCGATTTAGTACTGTTGCAAACAGAACATGCTAGAATTTCCTTCTGTATATCTTTTGACACAGAAGACCAAAATACTATGCCTCTTGCCCTTCTTTTGGTTTAATCCGTACCCGTGTGACCATGATGTAAAATTCTGATATATTCCTTTTGTAATAATGAAGAAATTACCACTTTACGTACTTTCATGGTGATTCCATCTTTATCATGAACTCACCTCTGTAAGGACAATACTTTTTTGTCAAGTGGTAAACTTGTTTGGCATGCTGGCCATCCTTGACTGATAACATGTTTCAGCTTGTGGAGAATTGGCTTTGAAGCTGTATTATTTCTAAAGTCGTCAAGAACATGATGAGGAAAAAATGTTGACTTCCATGACTTCAAAGTCTGCTCTCTCATTGTCATTCCGTTCTGTTTTTGTCTAGGTGCTCTTGACAAAGCATCAGCAAGGTATAGAAATTTGCCTTTTGTACAGACAATATTGAAATTGTACTTTTGCAGTTTTAACATCATGTGTTGCAAGCGTGCTGAGGGCTGTATGCATTAGCTTTTTCAGAAATGTCAGTAGAGTTTGGTGATCAGTCTCTCTATTTGAATAGGTTTGCCATAAATATAATCATTGAAATTCGAACATGCGAACACTACTGCCAAAAGCTCTTTTTTAATTTGTGCACACTGTATTTCAGTTTGGGTTAAAGTTCTGGATGCATAGGCTACTGGTATGCCTTCTTGAAGACATGCTGCATCAAGGCCATACTTTGAAGCATCAAGCAAAAGCGTTACAGGTTTGTGAACATCATGATGTCAGTGTGGGTGGACTGGCAATTTTTTCTGTTTCAGAACATCAAATGCTTTTTGGTGGTGTTATAACCAGGACCAGTTTATATTTTTGCGTGTCAGCTCACATAAAGGGTTTGGGATGAACTTTCCTAAATTGTTGACCATACCAAGAATACGTAAAGATGTGACAATTTCTGGAACTGTGAACTCAAGAGCTGCTGCTTGCTTAGACTGATCTGGTTGCAAGCCAAAACTGGTAAACAAATGACCCACATAAGTAACTTCTTTTGGTTTGAATTTTCAGTTCTGAGGATTCAGTTTAAGATTTACTTCACGAGCATGATCTAGAACTTTCTTGATGTTTCTGTTATATTCAGCTTCACTATTGCCCCCTACTACTATGATAGCACATGGATAACTAGAAACAACTTGTTCCATTGCACATTGAAAGACTTCACTAGCAGAATGTATTCCAAAAGGCATTTTCAAAAATCTCTATCTACCAAATGGTGTACTGAAAGTGATTAAGAATGAAGATTTGTGATCTAGCGAAATTTCCCAAAAGGAACTTTTTGCATCTAAGACCGAAAAAAACATGGCATTTTGCATGAGAGCAGCTACTTCTTTTACTGTGCACATTAGATGATAACATTTAAGTGCTTTGTTTGTCTGTTGGATCAATACATATTCTAATATTATCTGAGCATTTCTTATGAGCTACGACCATGGAGGATACCCATTCATTTAGTTCTTCTACTGGAGTAAGGACACCTAAATTCACCATGATGTCAGGCTGTACTTTTACTTTTCTCTGCATTGCTACTGAAACCTTCCTTGCTTGTCTGACAACTGGGCTTACTTCACGGTTTAACTTCATGGAATATGTGACTGTAAGCTTGCCAAGCTTGTCTGTGAAAATATCAGCATATTCACTAAAAATATTCTGTGTAAAACTATAATTGTTGTTCAGACTTGTATGGTGGACCTCTTTATTAAATGAAATCAGTCCCATTCTCAAAATGGCCTAACAATGACTGTATATGTCTTTTAACTACGTAAAACTGCAGTTCATTGCTGTTCCCAGCAGAATGGCATGTAAGAACTACTGCACCATCAGTTTGAATCTCTTCACCACTGTAAGCAACTGGTGTTGCAGACTTTGCTGAATCAAGTTTCTCACCAGCTTTTACTTTGGAAACATTTGTGCTGATATAGCATTACACTTGGATCCAGTATCTACTTTAAGCTCTACGGGCTTCCCATTAATCTGTACAGTACAAAATATTTCACTCTTTGCCGCCAACTGATAATCTACTGTGTTAACTGTTTCATTGATCACAGAGACACCATCAGCATAGAAAGTTTGCTCACAGCTCTCTGTCTGATCTACTTGCTTCTTCGGATGCTCTCATTTAATAAAGGTATGTGCCAGTTCTGACTTGCAAAGCCTCTTGAAATGATTCCAGTTTTTACATCTGTGACACTGCTGAGCACTTTTCCTGTTTAGGTTCGTGACTGCCTCCACAAATATGACAGCTAACAATAAGGTTGAGTATTGTGGCTCCATTCAGTTTATATTTCTTTTTCATCTTATTTCTTATTTTTTAATTCTCTGTACAATTTTATCTTGTATACTCCTGTATTTTATTGTAACTGAATTTGCTTTCCTGGAGCTTTTCTCCCCAGGGCCCCCACTGAAAACGGGTCATGTTGGCCCAGTGGACTTCCCCGGTAACCAAACTGGAAATAAATAAATAAATAAATCTTGGCTTTATGTTGTACACTATCAACATTCGCACCGGCAGATACTGCATGCATGCTTTTCTCATTCATAAGCTTAATCGTATACTTTTCTGTAAGCTCATTTATTTGACAAATCTCATTGGCTTTACTCAACGTTAAGTCACTGTCTCAAAGCAAAATCTTTCTCACTGCATCATTATAAACACCACACAAACTGGTCTTTTATCAACTCATCTCATAGATCACCAAATCTGGATGTTTTTTGCTTTATTTCTTAAGCCATTAATATGTGCTGCTATAGTTTCACCTGGCTTTTGATTTCTTGTGTAAAACATGTGCCTTTCCATTGTAATATTCATTTAAGGGTTACATATTTCTCTAAATTTACATTTTAAGCACTCATGGTCTTCCTGCATTTCAGCCTGTATCACAGTATGGTGGTTCTCCCCCTCCCCTGCATACATGGCAGATGCATGCACAAATGAATGTTCCCTCTCAATGGCTTCTGAGCTAGCTAAATTGAGAAGTATGAATGCCTTTGTAAGTGCGTCTTTATCAGAAAATGCAGCCTGTATGAAAATATCATATTCTTGCTCAAACACTCGCCAGTGCTCAGCAGTATTATTATCAAACACCAACAGTCCAGGTATCCGAAATCCCTCTGCCATAACAACAAAATGCATTTAAATAAAAGCATAGACCAGGTACTTGTAGTTATGCTGAGCTGCCCAGCAGTCTGTCTGAAAAGGCTTCTCTTTAATACTACAAACGCAGGGAACTCTCCGGATACTTCAGATACTTTGAAAAGTTTAAGCAAAAAAGTAGTACATAAAATAAAATTTGGTTGTTTTAGCCTTTCCATACCTTTTAAACACTTCGAAAATTATTTCAAACACTTTTGTATTAATTTCGAATACTTTTTATCAGTACATCACAATTTTGGACATTTTGTTTATCTTGGTAATTATTTTGAACGTTTTGAATGCTTTGCCACTTGTTCAGCAACTGAAAAATCATTTAAACAAGTTTAAGCAACTCTGAGTAACCACTGACCTGTTTGCGAGTTGGCTGCTCTGTATTCCTCCAGTTCTAACTGTGTGCCTCATGGTTTGCAAGTTGCTTCAGCTTCACATCTCACTTCTGACACCATGTAGCATGTCCCTTGTATACAGATGAGATAATGAGGCACTGTGATGGGTTCCAGTTTTTTATTGTACATAAGCACATCAGGAGATGTAAGTTGAACATATACTAAGCTGTCTGAATAACATTACTTCAGACACACTGACAGTTCATCTCCATTCATGGCTGTATTCACTCTGACTATACAAAATGGCACTGATCTTGCACTTGCTCCGTAACTTGTACGCACATGCTATGTAGCTGCAGTGGGTGAATAAGTACAATACACATAATGATCTACAAATAGCTTTGATGAATGTTCACTCATATTTAACTCTAAATCACTTCTTGCGATGTCCAATATTTTGTTATGGTCTCATGTTTTTTACTGCTCATTTACTTTTTTCTTTCTTAATTCAACATTTGAGTAATGGTCTGCTTTGATTTTTTCCCCATATTTTTATCCCCTAATTTAATCTCCTTTCTGCTTTCCTTTACAATTTCTAGTTGAGTTTCACAAACATCTTTCCTGCCTCTTGTGTTTTTTTTTTTTTTTTGCTATTTTTGTTTGACATATGTTGCATTTTGCTTGTGTAATCTGTTTTGCTATCACTTCATAGTTTTCATTATTTTCAAGCAAGCAAACTGGATGAGTCTGCTGCCGTCCTCAGTTTTCATTGAATACCTCCAATAGATTTGAGTGCTACTAAACCTTTTAATTTCCTCTTTTAAATTAAGTTCTGCAGCAACAATAGTACTGAAGAGTTAAAAGAATTATTGGCATAGAAAATCTTATTTCTGTGGAAAATGTAGACATCCATACTTTTGGTGTATAAGAATGTGACCTCCTTAACTTTATGGGTCCTCCTCCTTATAGACAGCCTTGATATGCAACCCAGCATCATGTGCACTATGTATAGAAAGCTGTGTGACCTACCATGATTCATAGAGATTGAAGTACTGTAGTGTAACAGTCTTGTACACCGTAGCAGTGAAGGACCGCTTATTAAGGTAAATTGTACTTTGCTGGGTAGTTATTTGTAGCTACTTACCAAGGTACCTTGTACTACCTGTGCTGCATTTCTTCCTTTTGGAAAGCTGCATTGTTATGCCTAGGAGTGATTCATAAAGACTTGAGCCTACTTGGATATGACAGCAATGCTTTGATTTTTACCATAATGTATAATGTGAGGACCTGGTGATATGCAAGCTCCCTTTGGCATGACCTCACAGTGTAACTGTGTGCGTTTGGTGGGCCATAACTGGTTGTGGTGGCAGATTTGCCTGTACCTCTGGGAACTCTGCTGCTGGTAGGCATTTTCCTTTATTGCAAGGGCTACGTGAAAACACTGTTTTTGTGACAGTTCCGGTATGTTGCTGAGCAGCATATTATGGAGCAGGATTGCTTTACTGACATCATTAGAGTGTATGTGGCTAGACCCACGCGTAGGGACTAGCTTGTACTCCACTGGTGGTGTAATTGTGAATTGCGTACTACTGGGGAAGGGTCATTTCATATGTATTCCATGCTTGGAGAAATGTGCATAGCAGTAAGTTTTATGAGTTGCACAGATCTATGGTATGCTGCTGTATGATGGAACAGCTCTGTTCTATGGCATGCAATGTTTATAAATAGATATCCGAGAAGAAAAACAGTATTACTTTAATACTGACACTAACATTTACACTTCTTTAGAAAAAGAGTGACAATTGTAAAATAAAACAATCCTGCACAGTTTTTTAAATTTGCTTATACTGTTATTTGAAATTGCCAGTATGAATACCCAGTTTCCTAGGACTGTTTTGATTAAGATCTGTGATCCTTCATCCTTAACAAGAATAGAACTTGGTAATCAGTATTTTTTAATTGCAGTATTGTTGTTTCTTAAGCATAAACAGTGTTTAACAAGCCATTTTGGCAACATTGATTGACTGTTTAACAAAGATAATCGGATAAAGTTGTGTTCAGTGGTTGAAGAGTACTCTCAAATGCGGAGCTGTGTATCTTTAGAAAGCAATTAAAAGTTCCTCTTTGACATCTTAGAACAATAATATCCATTTTAAACGGTTTTAAAGTCAATGAATAATTCTTGAATAATGCATAATATGCACTTTACATGTAAAGCATTTACCTGTTGTAGAAGGTAATTTAGCTTAAACCCATAAGCACTATGACCGTTAAAAGTTATGATTTTTAGACACCTTATATTTATACTGTTGTTGGATACTACTGTTAGCTGTCTGAACAGTTTATTTCTTTTTTACTTCAGATTGCAGATATGGCCCTCTATTTTGCTGAGCTGAAAGATGCAGCTTATAAAATAACAGCTAAAAATTGATTTATTCTACTTTCAAGTCTGGATAGAAAGGCACTTTAGTCATGCTTGGGTAAACTCATCCCCTGGATGTCTTGATTTCTCTTGTTGACAGTTGAATGAGTAGGCAGTGTAGCTTAAACAAAACAACAGATGTTGTGACTAGCACAAAAGTATTTAACTTGAATTTTAAATGCTTAGGTATGTTGTCAAATATTCCAAACAAGTTGCTTGGTTAACTAGTGAGACTTTTGTTATGCTCTTAAATACAACCACAACTTGCAGGTAAAAACTAATAACTGGACTGCAGCTAGTTTTCCATTTTGATACAGACTTGTGAACTGATCAACCATTTACAAATCTATAAAGTAAGGAAAACCAAGCAATAATGTGAGAAATTGAGATAAGGCACCCATAAGTAATACTAAGTATTATGGACTTTTCCAAAAATGTTATAAGTTCTTAAATATCTCTTTGCAATTAAAACCCCAAAGTATCATGAGCCAAAAACGGGTGCAGTCTTGAAATAGAAAGTCTCTTAGCTTGCTCTTCTACACAGCATGCCCATGAACTGCTGTCATCTCTCAGTGTTATTGTTTCTTTTTATTTAAAAAAAAAAAAAAAAAAACAAGCATAAGCAAAGCCTTCAAAATGATGCTCTCTCTATCACCAAGCTAAATGTATACAGTCTGGCTTCCATCTGGTTGCAGCAATACAAAGCCAGCTTGTCACATTTATTTCACTATCACTGAGTTGACTAATATCGAGTCCTGCTGCTGATGTATCAGTGCAGTTTCAGTAAACCTCCTTTTATTAATAGCAATATCCAGAGATACCAAAGTGTGTTGAATGAATGCTTCACCAACCACGATAAAAATCTTTTCATCTGTTTTTTTCTCCTTTTATTAATCTCTTACTCTGCATTTCATTTTGTCCTTTATCTTTTACGCATGTTCAGTGTTTTCTTTTTATTGTAAAAGAAGATGAGTTCTTCCTGGAATCATTAGATTTGAGTTTTCCAGAATTTAGCCAGAAAGAAATGTGAAAGTGTGTCATCACTCATACATACTTCACACATTGATATAAGATTGCACTGTCACTAATACACACTTCGCACATTGTTGCGAGACTGTACCATCACTCATACGCACATTGATGTCAGAGTGTACCATCACTCATACACACTTCACACATTGATGCAAGAATGTACTGTCACTCGTATGCACTTCACACATTGATATGAGATTGCACTGTCACTAGTATACACTTCACACCTTGAGGTGTGAGAGTGTACCATCACTCACACACACTTCACATGTTGATGTGAGAGTGCACCATCACTCACACACACTTCACATGTTGATGTGAGAGTGTACCATCACTCACACACACTTCACACGTTGATGTGAGAGTGTACTATCACTCTCACACACTTCACACATTGATGTGAGAGTGTAACATCACTCACACACACTTCACACGTTGATGTGAGAGCGTACCATCACTCACACACACTTCTCACGTCGATGTGAGAGTGTACCATCACTCATACACACTTCACTCACTGATGTGAGCATGCACTATCACTAGTACACACTTCACATATTCACCAAGCTAAATTCTAATTCAAAGATACTACTTCTGGTAGCTCTAGACAGTGTTGTTGAGAATACCAAAAGTAAATCAGCTTTAGCAAACAAATGCTGGCTTTTGTAGCACCGATTAAAAAATGATTGCAACTACTTTACTTTCTGGACTTCTACCTTTTTGCTGTATGTATATATATATATATATATATATATATATATATATATATATATATGTTAAATTGTTTGCAGAGCTATCCAAAACTTTATAAAAAGTGTTAAAACAACTATAGAATAGACTATATCACAGTCGCTGATCTCGCAGCACTCTCACTCTACTTTAGTCCCATCTTGAATGACTAAACCTTAATTACCATGACTTTTATGCAAGTATGTAAAGTTTCCTGCATGCTTTCAAAGAAATTAACATAGATATGTTTTTCATTTATTGAACAGTGTTTTATTTTTGTTGCCATATTTTTATATTGATGCTTGTATATAAAGTAGATGATTTAGAGATGATCCTGCTTTGAAATTCCATTTTTATATCCAAGAGTATAATTAAAACTGTACAGATAGTAGCAGTGTTTTAGTACAGATTTTTTAGACTTGTAGATTTTCTGTTAGATGGTAACCTTTAATTCTAAATCAGATTGGTTTAATTATTTTAAAATATTTTAAAATACTGAACCAAAATTAGACTGAAGAAGTAAGCTGCAAGTTTCATTTTTTATTTATCTTTACTGAAAAGGCAGTGAACTCTCAAAAACTTGTTTTTAATTATTATATTTGGACTATTCTTTAAACTGGATAAACAGCTGCTACATTATAACAAAGAATGTATTTTGATCTGTTTTATTAATCTGTATATTTTTAGCACGGATAGTAAGTGCAGAAAACTAGTGTAAGATGTGCAGTAATTGATGATTAGCCACTGTTCTGGGAGCTGTAGGCACTCAGCAATACTTGATTCTTGTTAACATAACAACATCCTGTTATCTGTGTGCCCTGTCTTGGTTCGTTAGTTACACACAGACTTAATGAACACACAACACTGAATGAACAAAACAAACCAGAATTGAAACTGAACAAAAGGTGCCAGTTCACACACACTTCTCACGTCGATGTGAGAGTGTACCATCACTCATACACACTTCACTCACTGATGTGAGCATGCACTATCACTAGTACACACTTCACATATTCACCAAGCTAAATTCTAATTCAAAGATACTACTTCTGGTAGCTCTAGACAGTGTTGTTGAGAATACCAAAAGTAAATCAGCTTTAGCAAACAAATGCTGGCTTTTGTAGCACCGATTAAAAAATGATTGCAACTACTTTACTTTCTGGACTTCTACCTTTTGCTGTATGTATATATATATATATATATATATATATATATATATATATATATATGTTAAATTGTTTGCAGAGCTATCCAAAACTTTATAAAAAGTGTTAAAACAACTATAGAATAGACTATATCACAGTCGCTGATCTCGCAGCACTCTCACTCTACTTTAGTCCCATCTTGAATGACTAAACCTTAATTACCATGACTTTTATGCAAGTATGTAAAGTTTCCTGCATGCTTTCAAAGAAATTAACATAGATATGTTTTTCATTTATTGAACAGTGTTTTATTTTTGTTGCCATATTTTTATATTGATGCTTGTATATAAAGTAGATGATTTAGAGATGATCCTGCTTTGAAATTCCATTTTATATCCAAGAGTATAATTAAAACTGTACAGATAGTAGCAGTGTTTTAGTACAGATTTTTTAGACTTGTAGATTTTCTGTTAGATGGTAACCTTTAATTCTAAATCAGATTGGTTTAATTATTTTAAAATATTTTAAAATACTGAACCAAAATTAGACTGAAGAAGTAAGCTGCAAGTTTCATTTTTTATTTATCTTTACTGAAAAGGCAGTGAACTCTCAAAAACTTGTTTTTAATTATTATATTTGGACTATTCTTTAAACTGGATAAACAGCTGCTACATTATAACAAAGAATGTATTTTGATCTGTTTTATTAATCTGTATATTTTTAGCACGGATAGTAAGTGCAGAAAACTAGTGTAAGATGTGCAGTAATTGATGATTAGCCACTGTTCTGGGAGCTGTAGGCACTCAGCAATACTTGATTCTTGTTAACATAACAACATCCCTGTTATCTGTGTGCCCTGTCTTGGTTCGTTAGTTACACACAGACTTAATGAACACACAACACTGAATGAACAAAACAAACCAGAATTGAAACTGAACAAAAGGTGCCAGTAAAACACATATCCAGTGGATGCAGCCAAGTGTGGCAGTAGACAGCAAAGCGCATTTTACATATAACATAAGCACAAATACCACAATATGCCAGTACAAACACAAAAAAAAATATTTTTAAACGAGACAAATGTAGGGCGCTGATCTCCAGACCAAATCTAGTTAAGAAACACTGAGATTATTGCATTTCAGAGCTGAAGAAGAAAATAGAAGCCCCTTGCAAGTGTAAATTACTGACAGGGTTTTGGCAAGTCTGTGTATGGAACTTTGATTACTGCAGTGTACACTTACGTAGTGTACACTTAAGTAAGGTTATGTCCAGTAAATATGGACAGAGGCAGAGCATACAACTTTCACAACACATATGCTGAAAATAAAGCCAGCTCACATTATCAGTGCAATGCTGTCGCTCCCATGCAGCTCACTTGTACACAAGTGATTTTTCAGCTGCTTGACAAAAGTCTGATATTTTTAAGATTGACAACAGAAAGAGTGATCACAGATCACTGAACATCCTAAAAGACTGAGCATTCAAAACAACAAAAAAAAATCATTAAGAAAGCAAATTTTTTTTGCCTTAGCAGGCACACATGCTCACACACACAGCCCTTTGCATACATTTATTCATGCACCTCTAGCCCTGCCGTACCACTAAACTGTTCGGTACTTGACATGGGAAGAAGCAGGCGTGCTAATCTACATAACTTGAGTGATTCTGTGAATCGGTTGGTGAATTGAAGCCCTGTTGCAGGTGATTCCAGTAGGGAGAGCAGATAGCTAATGAGCATAAGCCTCTCCCCAGAAATGCCTCTCATTAGCATGTAGCACAGCTATGGAGATAACCCGGCATGGTGCTGCAAGTCTTAGTACAAAAGCACCATGTGAAGGCTGTCTTTGATTTCGGAAGGGTTACAGTGAGGTGTACAGCTTACAGTAATATACACCTCTTGGTAACCTTTCTGAATTCCCCCCTTATGGTTCCCAGGTCTCTTTACTGAAAACTGAGAATGAAAATATTTCTTCCGATCCTCCTATGGAAGAATTATCTTTTTTTTGATGCTATTATCAGGATGAAAAATTTAATCATATGGGAATATAAAGAAATATGTCATACTGAAAAGAAGTGCTAGATTTTGTTATAGGTAGAAACTCCCTAAACCAGTGGCTATACCTCAGTTATACTAGCACTGGAGGATGCTTGTAATTCTTCCTGTAAGTGTCCTGATAGTCAAACTTCTATTCCAAGAAAGTTTGGCAAACTTTACAAGGTTCTTCATCTTTTGTAACTCCAGAGCTGTCCTTGCAGTTATTTCATTATCTAAGACTTCTGGATCTAAAAATGTGTCTGCTTCCAGTCCCTTTCCCTCTGATAAAGATGGTACAGTCTTGGCCAGCTTTGGTTAAAAAACATGGTTTATACTTCTTGCATGTTAGCCCTTAGAACTGTCTGTTGCTAGGTCAAATGTCCAAGTACTTTTGACATCCATTTCCTTCTTGCTAAGATAACGAAGGCCGCTACTGACTTACCTAGCTGAGAAACCAAATCTTCATTACTGTCTCTGCTTTCTTTTGTCACTAAGGTACCAAACATTATTTCAAATGCCCCTATAAATTAGGGCAGCAGCAACTGATTTATTCATATGCAGATTTACATGGTCATGGACCTAAAGTTTACTAGAAGATGCTATATATGAAATTCTCAATAATTTTCTAGATAAAGGCATTTTGTTTGACACTTTATCTACTGATGTAAGTTAAAGGTTTAATGGAAAGGAGAGACTGATCCAAGGAATAAGCAAATGTTTCAGTCCCTGTTCCAAAATACAGCACAAATTTTCCTTCCAGCCCTGGACCATTTTACAGGAAACCCTTCAAAAAAATCACAGCAATAGAAAAAAAAAACGTTTGGGTACCCAAGGCTCAATTTCAGTCAAAGAAAACTGACTGTGCCACCTTTATCTCCTCTCCTTTCCTTTCAGAGAATCTGCCTCTGCACCTTTCTGTGTTGCACTAGGTTACTTCAGATTCTTGGGTACTATGAAACACTCAGAATGGATACAGATGTCATTGAGATTCATTCTCTTAAACCAGGAGCAAGACGATGGTCCAAGTGTAAAACTAATAAACTCAAAAACCGCAAAAGCATGTACAGTAGTACTAATAGCATCAAAGAAAGATAATTCCTCCACAAGGATTAATGCTTTCCTTCCCGAGTAAATCACCGAATTTCATCAGCATAAACAGTGACGCGCAACATCCTGTTTAAATACTAATTACATTAAAGTTCAAAACATCAGTAAATCAACTTATAGAAAATTAAATGAATATCATAATATTTAAACATTTGAAATATTACCATACTACATGTATATACTATGTTTCAAAAAACATTTTTTATTAATAGTATAATTAAGGTCAGGCAAGCAATCAGCTTCCAACTTAATTGGCCATCCAGTTTCTCTGACCTCTAAATTATTTTTAAAGTCTCTTCCATGATAATCACATGGCTCATGATCTAATATACTGAACTAAAATTTTCTGTTACTATAAATTAAAAAATGCTTATCTGAAACATTTAATATCCTTGTTTCTTACTGCATTTAAATGTTCCTTTATTCTGTCTTGTAACCTACGTGTGGCCATCCCAATACAGACATTTTGACATTGTTCACAAATAACGATGTACACACCTCCTTTATTTTAATGATAACTTGTGGGAATTGTGTGCCTACTATGCAATAAACAAACCTACAGTCCAGTCAAAATACATTTAGAAACCTAAAACATCCCTTTTGGTTTAACCAAGTTTATGAAATGCAATATAATTTAATTTTTTCAAGCATATGTGGGCTTTTAATAAGTAAATGTAGAGCTTTTATCTACTATCTTAAACAGATTAATGACACTATTATTATAACTATTTTTGAAACAGATGGTACATAAATAGTATGGTAATATTTTAATATAAGTGATTTCAAATGTTTAAATGTTGTGGTAGTTATTACATTTTGTATAAATTGATTTATGTGTGTTTTGATGTGATTAGTATTTAAACAGGATGTCACATGCTGTTGTTTATTCTGATGAAGTTCTGTGATTAATTCAGGAATGAAAGTGCTTAACTTAATAAAAATGATGTTTATTACGTCTTGAGTTGAGATTCATTCCCTCCCTTCCCTATGATTCAAAATCAAACCCACCTTTTTCCTACAGTCATTGCTGCCATGTTTTCTCATGGGGAGTAATAGAACCTGTACCAGAAGATCAAGAAGAAAAAGGGTTCAAGAATCTTTCTGGTACCCAAGAAGGAGGGAAACTGATGACCTGTTGTAGACTTGTCTTTCCTAAATGTCTGCATCAAAGTTCAAAATGATGACTGTGCAGTCTCTCTTTAGTCTGATTCCTCCTCTAAGTTTCCTGGTAACCTGGTAACTTTAGATTTAAAAGATGCATTCCATCATTCGCATTCACAGAAACTTCAGATTTTTTTAAGATTTTCTACTTCTGGTTCATATTTTCAGTTCTCTTCTTTACCCTTTGGTTTGCTCAAAGTGTGTAGCACCAGTGATTTCTTTTTGCAGTTTACCAGACATCTACATCTTTCCCTTCTTGGATGACTCTCTCTATGAAAAACTCACTTTCTCGTCTTTGTCTGAAATCTTTTGTAGAAAAAAGATTCTTGGTTCTTGTTTCTTCCTGCAGAATATTTTTTCTAAGATGCTTGCTAGACAGTTCACAAGTGATAGCATTCCTACCTCTATACATTCCCACCAGTTGGTTAGTGCCCCCAATTATATTCCAGGATATACTCCCTGCTCTGTTCTTTCACTACTAAGCAGCACTAACTGTCTCTCATTTTTCTCAAACTTTTAGATGTTATGTAGTCCTATCTCGCCTGCATTCTTTACCTGTGGGTTCGGAGCCGAATGTCGGCTCTGACTCGGCCTATTTGCTAGCTCGAAAGTCTTTGATTGGCTGGGCTAAGATGGTATCCCACAGTACATTGCCCCAGATCTCGTTTGCCGCTTGTAGAGCTCTGACGTGGTCTCGGCTTGGCTGTGGCTAAGTATTGCTAAAAACTCTTTCTTGTGAAAATTTTTGGCTAATTGTTCTTATACAAATAGAGTTGTTCATAGTGTTGTTGCTGTATTATTTTTTGTAGGTTGCAAGTGTTTTTGTGTGGTATCCCTTTATTCCTTCGGGCTAGGCCCGTTTGAGTTAGAGGACCCTAGTCCTCATTGTGGTGTTTGTCTGGCTGTCTTAGGTCCATTTTACTTAATTTAAGTTGAGAACCGTTTTATTTAGAGGTTCTCCCTTGTGCTTGGTTGTTGGTTATACTTGTTCTTCCGTTTCTGTGTTAGCGGTTTCCCGCCTTTTGTCAGTAGTGGCTGCTACAATTGTTGGCTTGGCATGTCTAAGGAACAAAAAGAGCATAAGCCCTCGGGGTTTGAAAAGTGTACAAAGTGTGCCTATAAAATGTCCATCACAGACGGACATTCGGTCTGTGTTTACTGTCTTGGAGCCATCCACCTTCAGGAGTTGTGCAGTTTCTGCCACGCCTTTAGTCCTCGGGTGCTCCAAGAGAGGAAAAACAAATTGATCCTAAAGGAACTGCTAAAGCCCTCCTTTGAGGAGGATTTAGGTTCGGCTGCCAGCTCCCAGTCAAAGTCTAAATCCTCCAAATCGAAGAAAAGGTCTCCGGCTCCATCTATTACTTCAGAGCCACCTTGTAAAATTACCATTGCCGAGTCTGCTTCCTCAGCTCCACCAGCATCGGGGCCACAGGAGGTAGCTGTGTCAACTGAGTCTGCGTCCACTCCGATAGTTTTGGAACCAATTCGGAGCCGGTAGCCAAGCTTGAGGCAGGGTTCTCCAGATAGGAGGTCCAGGTCTCCATCCATCTCCTCCAAATCCTCCAGGCTTTCTGATTTGGATGTAGATAGGGTGGTGCAGAGGCTCCTACAGTCGCCGGTGTTGGCCAAACTTTTCTCGGCTCCAACCCAGTCGGCTCCGGAGCCAGCTTTGTTGGTTGTTCCTGCTATTCCTCCTCCGAGTGCATCCTTGTTATTGGAGCCGGTAAGCTCCGCTCCGAGGGACTTTCCTGCGTCGGCTCCGATCCCCCAGCGGGGTTTATCGGTGCCCACATTGGCTTCGACCCGGTTGGTCCGTTCCACAGGGTTCGAGACCCGGGTTTCCTCAGTTGGGCCCGAAGGTGATGCCTCGGAACACCCTTCGGTTCCGAGCCTCCCTCTTGGTGCCTCGGCTGCAGAGACACCGGTCATGGTCATGGCCTTGGAAGGCGGTCGGTCCTCAGATATGGGAGATCCCACCATCGAGGCTATGCAGAGCACGCTGGCTACGTCAGCTACTTCTCTCGGATCGGGTCTACCATCCCCCACAACACCGGCGAGAGCTTCTGACACCCACCTATTCTTGGATAGCAGAGCGCCAGGGCCTAAGGATACCCCCATGAGCATTCCCCTTCTTTCTGAGGAGCCCTCAGAGCCTGTGCCTGAAGAACCCCCCAGAAAGAAATTGTGCAAGAGGAAGCACGTAGACTCCCAGGATGAGTCCCTCACTTCAGATACTGACCTCGAGGAATCGGAGGGGTCCCCTAAGTCTTCCTCTGAGGACGTTTCGTTCTCCGATATCCTGGAGATCTTGAAACAAAGAGGAGACTGGCCCTCCAAAACCCCCTCCGAGGAGGAGTCAGTATTCCTTAAGGCCTTTGGCGCTCAGCCCTCCGCCTCCTGGGTGTCTCCACCCTTCGACGAGCTCCTGGACCTTATTTGTTGGAGGGTGTGGGAGACTCCTGACTCTGTGGAGCCTGTACCTCGACGCCCCAACAAATTTTTGTCTGCTCCCCAAGGGAAAGAATTTTTAACAAAGGGAGTCACAGTAGATGCTATGGTGGTGGCGGCTGCCACACAGAAGGAAGGAAGTTGCTGAGTCTTCCTCTTCGGTCCATCCTCCTAACAAGGAGTCTAGGACTATGGATCGGTATGGGAAGCGTACCCTGTCTTCAGCAACCTTTACCTTGCAGTCGCTGAATTATTAGTCTCATTTCACTTGGCTCCAGAGAGATCTCCTTAAGGTGTTATGAGATAGTCTAATGGGTAACGTGCCTTAGGCGGTGGCTCAGACTGTCAACGCTCAGCTCTCTACCCTCAACTCCATCACTAACTCGTCCATGTGACTGACTTCGCATGCGGCTGAGGGAGCTAGTAGGACGGCTAGCTCAGGGGTGGCCCTCAGGAGGCAAGCCTGGCTATGCCTGTGTCACTTTGCGGAGGCCTTTAAGTCTTCCTTCACTGATGCCCCCTTTGATGGTTCCTCCTTGTTCGGGACCAAAGTGAAAGACACCCTCACCGGGTGCGAGCAAGAGGGAAAGACCTTGTCTGCCGTAGGAGTCCATCTTTCCCTCCCGTCGAAACCTTATCCCAAGGCTCAGCGAGGGGGAAAGATGTGGTTCAGGAAATCACAAAGGCCTTTTCCGGCCGCACAGGGTGAGACCCCCTTCCGAGGCAGGGGAGGGGGGGTCGTATTCAGGGAGACATTGCCCCAGAGGCAGAGGGGTCCCCGCAATTCTGGGGACCGCGATTCCTTTCGTGGTTCCCCATACTCTCATTCCTGAGGGTGTGCCCGACTGTGCTTCTCCGGAGCCAGTCAGGGGTCGAATTTCCCAGTATCCGGAAGCCTGGGTCAACATCACCCAGGACCGATGGGTATTAGGGATAATCGCCGGAGGTTACACCATCCCTTTCTCTTCTGCACCCCCTCCCATCAAACGGATCCCAGATGTTCCACCCAGTCAAAGGGATCAAGCAGCATCAGAGGTATCTCAGCTGCTAGAAAAAAGGAGTCATCCAACCAGTCCCCCCAGACCAGATCGGATTAGGGACTTACTCAAGATTCTTTTTGGTGCCGAAAAGAACAGGGGACCTGAGACCAATTTTGGATCTCAGCCAACACAATCATTATGTATGCAAGTCCAAATAATGGATGGTCATGCTACAATCGATTCTCCCATTGTTGGGAAAAGAAGTATTGATGTGCTCCATCGACCTGAAGGATGCTTACTACCACATCAAAATGGACAGAGCATCCAGATGTCATCTACGCTTCCGGCTGGGAGCCAGGCATTTCCAGTTTCGAGCCCTGCCCTTTGGTCTTACCACAGCCCCCAGGGTGTTCACCAAGTGTATGGCAGTGGTGACGGCTCACTTGAGACATTAAGGATTCCAGGTGTTTCCTTACCTGGATGACTGGCTCCTATCCGCCCCCACCAAGCATCTACTTCTTCAAAACAGAGATACTACCATCGATCTTTGTCACCAGTTAGGCATTACAATAAACTGGAAAAAATCTTCCATGCTACCCTCACAGCGTGTCTCGTTTATAGGAGCAGAGTTGGACACTATTCGGTTGAGAGCATTCCTACCTATGGAGAGGATCACAGGGTTGCAACGACAGGTTCGTACGATGATGATGTGAGGGCAAGACTAGTTCTGCAGTTACTATGGACAATGGCGTCCACTATCATGATGGTCCCATTAGCGAGGTTACATATGAGGATCCTACAATGGCTCCTATTCGCCCAATGGTCCTTCCAAAGACTACCTCTATCCCATCCTACCTTAATCACAGGCAAATGCAAGCAGGACCTCAGTTGGTGGCTATGCACCAACAACTTAGTCGTAGGGAAACCCTTTGTTCCACCCAACCTGGTAGCCACAGTGACCATGGACGCCTCCTGGATAGGGTGGGGGGGGCATTATCTCGGCAGGATGGTCCAAGGCATGTGGCAGGAGCACGAGATAGACTTGCACATAAATGTCCTGGAGGTGAGGAAAGTGCTCCTAGTGTTGCAGGCACTTCAGGATGTCCTCCCTCTAGGGACTATTGCGATACACTCAGACAACATGTCAGTAGTGTGGTATCCCAACAAGCAAGGAGGAACCAGATCGTACCCCCTATGCAGAGAGGCCATGAGAGTGTGGAATTGGGCGATAGCTTCCCAACGGGCCTTGGTGGCAACGCACATCCCGGGGAAGACCAGTGTGATTGCAGACAGGCTAAGCAGAGTGATCCTCATGCCTTATGAGTGGTCCCTGAACCACCGGGTGGCGAACAGCATATTCAGCAAATGGGGTCAGCCTTGCTGCGATCTGTTTGCCAGTCCCCTCAATGCGAAATGCAGCAGCTACTTCTCGCTGATCCCCCAACCGGGGGAATCTCCAAGGGATGCTCTTGCGCACAATTGGCCCTCAGGTCTGCTGTATGCTTTCCCTCAGTTTCCCCTTATCTCGAGAATGATTCAGAAAGCGCTGTCCTTGGGAAGCAGATTGATTCTGATCGTACCACACTGGCCTCGACAAGTATGGTTCCCCTTCCTTCAACCTTACATGGTGGATGATCCTTGGACTCTGGACCCTCATCCAGACTTGCTGACACATATGTCAGGACAGCTCCACTCCTCCCTGGAGACCCTCTGGCTGACCGCCTGGCTACTCCACTTCCCTCCGTAGTCGGGTGTCACGATTTTTCTCCAGACGTGGTCCATATTCTTTCATCCTCTCATAAACCGTCCACTAGGAAGATCTCTCTAGCAAGTGGAAAATGTTTTCGATATGGGCCCATTCCAAAGGTATTGACCCCTGCACAGCCCCCATTGATTCTGTTTTGGAATTTCTGTCTCGCTTATTCTACCAAGGGTCTGCCTCAGCCACCATCAAAGTTCAGCTGGTGGCTATCTCAAATTTTCATGTGGCTTATGAACCTAGCTTAATGGCACACAGGTTGTGTAAAGCATTCCTAAAAGGCACTCTTCTCCTTCGTCCCCCTGTATCTCAACCTGTTATGCCCTGGGACCTCAATTTTGTTCTGCAGGCTCTCACCCTCCCACCCTTCGAGCCTGCGGCTTCCTGCGATTTAAAATTTCTTACATGGAAATCTGCCTTTTTGATAGCTATCACATCAGATAGACGAGTCTCAGAACTCCAGGCCCTATCAATCAAGCCTCCATATTTGATATTCCATAAAGATAGAGTCTCTCTCAGACCAAATCCGTCCTTTCTTCCCAAAGTGACTTCCTTATCTAATATTAATCAGTCCATTGAACTGCCGGTCTTCTTCCCCAACTTCTCCAATAAGGCAGAGTACCAGTGTCATCTGTTAGATGTTCATAGGCAACTACGCTTTTATCTACACAAGACTAAAGATTGGCGGAAGTCAGACCAGCTCTTCGTTTCATTTTCAGAGAATCGCTTGGGGTCTGCGGTATCCAAAGTCACCATCTCTAGGTGGATAGCTGGTTGCGTCTCCTTTATTTATCAGGCAGGGGGAAAGAGCCTGCCCTTCCCAGTCAGAGCACACACTACCAGAGTAGTTTCCACTTCCACAGCCTTTCAGGCTATGTTATTGATGGATGATATTTGTGCGGCTGCAACATGGGCTTCTCCTCACACGTTTGTTTCCCATTACAAATTGGATGTGGTGTCCAGGGGCAGATCATCTTTTGGCTCCACTGTGCTCAGGAGTATTTTCCATTGAGCCACCCAGGATGTAGGCGCTAGGGACGTTGTCCCACAGGTGAAGAATGTAGGCGAGATAGGACTACATAACATCAGTAAGTTATGTACTCACCATAACGTTAGATGCATGTAGTCCATCTCACCTCACATTCTTCATTACCCCCCCCACCGTCCCCCACGCCTGGAGGATTTGGAGGATCACCTTGTATTTCTGATATTACAGAGTTCCTTTGGATAATTTGTTGGACCTCTTTGTTATGGGTGTATGTGTGTGTTTGGGTGATGGATAATATATTTCTGTTGGCAGCAAACTAGATCTGTGAATGTGGGGCAGTGTATTGTGGGATACCATCTTAGCCCAGCCAATCAAAGACTTTCGAGCTAGTAAATAGGCCGAGTCGGAGCTGACATTCAGCTCCGAACCCACAGGTGAAGAATGTGAGGCAAGATGGACTACATACATCTAACGTTATGGTGAGTACATAACTTACTGTTCTCTGCCCTTTCCTGCTTTTTCCAACTTTAGGCTAGTTTCCATTCCTCCACAGCATCCGCAATCTATTATCATTAATCTTTTTTCCATTGCTTAGATGTTAGCTCTTTGCCCAGGCCTCTTGGTCTCAGGATTGGTTCTAGCTCCGTATTCTTTATGGACATGAGCCAACCAGCTCTCCTTGGTCTTGTTTTGCTTTTTTCACTATTTTTTGGGAAAAAAATTGCAAAATTGAATATGAATTTTCCAGACAAGGGAAACTGGGGCATCCCCAATACGTCATCACCAACTACATAATAAAGGCAACAGCCACTTCCACATCCATGCACAACAATTGGAAGATTACACACCCCTCATCTTGGCAATAAATAGTACTAGTTCTCCTTTGCTGTCTAGCACTGAACAGTGCCTGGACAGCTTCCTGCAGAGATTCTAATAAAGGATATTGAAAGAACAAACTCCAATTCTCACTTTTTTGCAGATTTTAAGTAGCACTGAGATTCTTAATGACCAATTTAAGCTTGCAAGGAAATTTTAACTGCTACATTGGGCTGCCTTCAAAACCTCTCTCTACAAAGGTGTGGTGGTTATGGCACAGACCTGATACACAAGGTCAGCAAATTGAAAGGATTTCAACAAGCAACGTTTAGGGAAGTACGATCTCCGAGAGGCAGATGAACACGTTTTAGTCCTCCACTAAGATTTTGGACCCCCTAACTTTCTTGATTTTTTTTTTTTTTTTTTCCTATAGGCGTGACACTGAGCAGCCACACTAAGGCTGACATGGAAACCAAAGCAAATAAGTCTCAAAGGAGGAGAAGTGGACCCAAAACTGACACAGAGACTAAACCCTCAGACTTGAAACAGGCTCCCTACCATGAAAAGAATATGAGGGACCTCAGAGCATAGAAGAGCTACAGGGAATCAAGCATTTAAAACCAAACTGTAGTTGGCAGCCACCAAAACCTTTGGCCTCACATTAATTTTTATTTTTTCTCTTATTTACCTGCACACTTAAAATGTTTCTTTACAGGACTGATTAAACAACAGAAAGTTTGAAATGTTTTTAATCTGGTTATACTCAACAACATACTCTACACACAGATTAACAAATTAAGAACAGGTAATTTCTCCTTTCCAAACGAGAACGCAAGTGGGTTAACAGTTCCATACTGGGACGTTACTTTTTTTCTTTGTTTCTAGCATTCCTACCTCAGGAAAAAATAACCTTTACAAAAAACAGTTCCTTCAATTTTCTCTACATATACTGAAAACAGCAAGGAAATAAAGATTCTAGGATATGTGGCTTCAGCTTTTGTTCTTATAGCCAGAGCTCTTATAGCACTGGTAACCTTTTTCTTTCCAAATCCCTATTCTGTACTTTTTCAGAAAGAAACTCCACTATTGGATAGAACAATTGATTCCAAATCCAAGTCTTCCAATTTCCTCCCCAGCCCCTCTGTCTGTAACCATGGATACCAGTGACTTTGCTTGGGGTACTCTAAGGGATTCAAGGTACAGCATCTTGTGGGATCATTTCAGAAAAAAGTACATACATGGCTAAGAGGTGACATTAGTGAATGCTCTGAGAGCCTTAAATCATCTGTGGACTCCAGGACCTTTTTTTAATCGCAGACTACATCATTGTTGTGTGGTGCATAAACAAAGGGGGACCAGGTCATACCCTGTATGCCACTGATGGGCTGAGAACTGGCAAATCAGTGAAATCTGTCCTTTCAGGATACTTAGATTCTCTCTGAGCACAATACAGTAGTAGAAACCCTTGAGCAGGACCAGGACAGACCCACACCCATGAATGGATATTATACACACTGAAAATCCTGTTCACCAAAAAAGACCATTGGTGAAAGGACAGTTTGCTAGGCTTACAAGAATGGTCTCAGGTTCCGAAGATTTCTTGTGTGAATGTGAAGTATTGAAAGGCATGCTAGGTAGGAGAGGGTACCCTGACGAATTTGTTGACAACATAGTTGATGAAGTTAAGAGAAGTGAGTGGACAGTACTTTCAGCACTCATCTGGACACTGGTATTAGGCTAACTGGGTCAGCAACTTTAAGTGAGGACGAAGGGTTTCACAGAGCCTTAATTTTATCTTTCAACATTGATTTTTGTGACCTACGGGAGGTCATCTTGAAATATTGGAGTGTATTCAGAATGGACCCTGAAATGTATACTTTATTAGGTGAAAAAACAATTATAGTCTACAAGAAGGAAGTCTCCCTCAAGGGTATGTTGGAGAAAATGTCATTAGGGCAATAAATGGAGGTAGTTTCAAATGTGGCAGATGCCCACAGTGTCAGTTTATAGTTAATCAGGAAAAAATAAATTAAGAATTTTGGCAAAATTAAATCACTAAAGGAAATACTATTGTTGTTCCAAAGGTGTGTGGTCTGTGTGGCATTGTGTCAGTCCTGTGACTGGTTTTATGTGGGGAAGAAGAAAAGGGCATTTAGACAGAGTGTTTCAGCACATTTACAATAATAACCATAAAAATGACAACAATGCCCTTTTTAAGCACATCAGTGTTCACCCCCATGCACAGGTTTAAATTTTGTGCTATTGATCATGTGGATTTGGGACCCCAGGAAGGACCCGCTGATGTTTTTCTTGAGTTTAAAGAATTAAATGGGCAGATTAAAACCAATGCATGTGAACTGCCTAGGCTGAATGACAGGTTGTCATTAGGCCCATTATTGAGGCTCAAATCTGCCTGTTTTTTATAAAAATTCAAGTCATTTATGTAATAGTAACATACATTTTTATATGCATTGTTCTAAAATGGTTTATTTTAACGTGGATTTCAAGAATTTGTGTTTTTATGTCCTAGAACATGGGAAGGGACTTGTGTCAATTTGACCAATGAGAAGGCAGGATTTTGTATATGAAGTTTGACACTTGATGTATTATTTTATTCTGAAAAAGTCTGATATTTACTAAGACGAAAGCACTCAAATATTTGTGGAGTGGTACCAGTGGTTTCTACATCTTCTTTCAAGTTGTTGTTAATTTAATGTTTGATACTACCTTGTAGGCAGCATAGTGGCACAGCAGGTAGAGGCAGCACATTGGCACAGCAGATAGCATTGTCACCATGCAGCAAGAGGTTACCCAATTTGATTTTCAGCTGGGGTGCCCTCTGTGCTGAGTCTGCATGTCCTCTTGTGTTTGCATGGGTTTCCTCTGTGTGTTCCAGTTTCCTCCCACATCCTAAAGACGTGCATTAGGTGGATTATGCATTCTAAACTGGGTATTGGTGTGAGTGTGTATATGAGTATGTGATGTGAAAGAGTTGCAACGCAGGCTTAACTACCTGTTGGTGTAAACTTTGGCCCTAGTGGATTGTTATTGTTAAAGTGACATGCTGACTCCATGTGCAAAAAAACAAATGGGAAAAAAGGGGTGGTGGGATGAATGGATGGATGGATTTGAGACTACCTTGATTATTGTGTTGCTTGTGGAATAAATTTTGAAGGTGGATTTGCCTGTAGTTATGTGTTTTAGGAGTGAAAAGGAGTAGGAGCAGAATGTTGTATATGTCCTGTATAGCTTAGGCTACTTCCACAGTGATCTGTTTGAACATATATAACTGTACTTTTCCTGTATATGGGGCATTTTGCCATTATGAGCACGTTGTTATATCTGTCTTTTTTTCAGTGTTTTGGCTTCAGATATTCATCATATTCTTTTCAGCCTAACTCAATACCAAATACATGTAATACAGTGTTATGTTAATACTTGAAACATGGTTTATCTTGATTGCTTGTATTTTATTACTGCCTTAGTCTCTGACATGGAACCTTTGTAAACATGTCACATAGACCAGTCTGCACTGCAGTGTTAGTACTTGTGAAGTGTTTATTAAATCGCTTGGCTTGTTTTGTATGTAGTGATGTTGGAAGTCTGCAAGCCCATTTATGAGCTTCATAAGCAGCTAATGACTAAGTAGGTGTGAATGAGCACATATGTCATGTTGAAGATTTGCTGTTTCACTTTGAATTATTCAGTCGCTAGTTGCACAGGAACATGATGAGATTTGTGTTGTAGCTGCATTTTTTAGTGGACAGTTCCTTAATAGGATAGCAGTGTTTAATAGCAGGTGAGGGGATAAGCCGCGGTAGCGTTGTCACCCCACAGCAAGAGGTTCTCCTTTTCGATTCTCAGCTGGAGCGCCTTCTGTGTGGAGTCTGCATGTCCTGTCCGCGGGCAAGTGGCGTTCGAAAGACATGCATGAATGGATGTGCCTTCGTTGAATGTTGGGATTCGGGCTGGCACCTCGGCACTGTAAAAATTGACTGTCAATCATTAGCGGACCGGAGTTCCGCTGTGGCGACCCCTAACCGGGAGAAGCCGAAAGAGAAAACAAAATAAAAAATAGCAGGTGAGGGGTTATGGGTGGCACACCATCCACAGTGGGTTGTAAGGAAAAAGCTCACCCCCGTCTTCCCAAGAAACATGAAAAAAAAACTTTGGTTCAAATCAGTGTTTACTTTTGGCAAACATACATCTGTATCTATCTATATATCTGTATCTATATATCTATCTATATGTATATATGTACATATATATGTATGTATATATATGTATGTATATATATATATATATATATATATATATATATATATAATTATTTTTTAGTTAACCCTTTTTGTGTTGAGAGTTGTGTCGTTTGTGTCATTTATAAATTAGCACTCTTCAAGAAAAATCTTGATGATTGGATGGGAGATAGGAAATTCACCCCGGGGATCACAATTTATGTGGCTCTGCTTGACAGGGGCAAAGGAAAATAATTTTCTTGGGTGGCAAAAGCCAGGGTACCATTTGGCTAGGCTTATATAGGCCCTAGGGCCAATAGCCTAGTACCTACCTATGAACCTATAAAACCACATGTAGCTTAGGACCTGTTTAAGCACCTTAATGCATTAAATGACTCTTTAGGAAAATAAATGTTAATATCCATTTTTTCCTTGTATTAGAACTTTTTTTAGTGCTGCCTGAACACTCTGCTTATCCTTGGTTGTTACATAATTAGGTAAGGTAAAGATTGTGTAAATTTTTATTTTAAATATTTCAGAAGCTTTAGTAGGTAATCCAGACTCCAAGACATTAGCCAAAATTGTAAGCAATGTGTACAGCTTAGTAGTTTAAAAGCTTTTGGACAGTCTCATTGCCGAAACCGTAAATGAGACGGGAGGGCTTAGACTTGGAGCTAAATACTAAGTGCATGTACTTCAGAGCTGTAATGTGCCACCTAATCATTGTTAGAGTATGCTCAACAAGATATTAAGGTTGAAAGTAATTCTGCTACAAATATGCAGCATAAGTATGGTATAAAATAAAGCTTGCTTACATGTAGAAATAGAGTTTAGCAATACGTGATTAGCCTCCATACTAAATGACTATGGCTTAAAAAAATAGGAATTTGCTTAATAGACATGTTTTCCTACAGAATCGGCAAGAATGTATGCATTTCACACTGTCAGCAAGAAAGCTGACCTCTTACAGACTTAGCAAAAATGTAAAAAACAGGATGTATACATTTCACTTTGTCAGTAAGAGCAAAAATGTAAAAAAACAGGATGTATGCATTTGACATTGTCAGTAAAAAAGGTAACCTGCTTCCTTAAAGAATGGACAACAGGAAAACAATCTGTACATGTTTCTGTTTTATGACACTGTTAAGCAAGGAAGTTTGAATGGATATGCTTTCATCAAGTCAGCATTTGCACAATATGTTTCCTTAAAAGACAATACCAGCATTATTTCTCTACAGGATGAAAATTTTTTTCTGCAAACACCAGCAAACAGATGTTTTCCTACAAATATCAAAATAAAATACAAAGGAAAAAACAGGATGTAAAACCACTATAAAGAGACTATAGCAGATAACATTGTTAGAGATATTTGTGTAGGAACACACATTTGTTCCGAGGTAATATTGTATCTCTCACATCATCCATGCTGTTTGAGAAGTAAAGTAGCACAGTACCTGAAGCTGTAACAGTAGTTCGTGTGATTTGTTATAAAAAGTTATTTATTGGTTACTGCTTTTAAAGTGACAGAGTTTGATGCTGCATCGGTGTACATTCAGCAAGTTTCTGTGAGCAACAGACTGTAAATGCAATTATAACTAGACTTTGCTTTCAGCAGAATCCAGCCAGCAAGACCTTAGTGTCTTAAGAAGACTTTGGATCCATCACAGTAAGCAGCACCTTGATAATTCTTCAATCATAATTATTTTTAAAAATATTAGTTACTACAGTTTCATTAAAGCTACCGTTAAAACATTGCAGTTATGATTAGAATGAGATTACACAATGACATCAAGGTACCATTTTCCTACAGCCTTATTTCACTGTTACATATTTATGAATACAGATCTGGAGGTAAATTTCTTACTGTGTTATTGATATCAGTTTGTAATTTTCATTTATTATAGGCAAACGGTACTCAGTCCATGTAGAGGAAGGATTGTCACATGGCAAAGGACTGGAAGTATTAGCCCGTTTTGTAAACAAAAAAACAAAAGAATTGCCAGAACAAGCACATAACATTGTGAATGAATGCAAAGGTATGTCAAGGAAACTGAGAACATATCTGAAAAGTTTCATTAGAATAATAAGCATATTTTTTATGCATTTATTATGTCATGTCATATCAACATGAATCTTCCATTACTAGGAGTAGTAGCAAGTGAGAATTGAGTGTTTTATATGTTTTAACATGCATCTAATAGTACTATGATTTTACTGTGCACAGTGACATTTGGTATCCCTAATATGAAATGTCTTGTCAGTGCAGAAACACTTTGGTTTGCATGTCAGAAAAAGCACAAGCTAATTTGAGAGCTGCTTTGAAGCAATCTGTATGCAGTAAGTCTGAGTAATGAGGTTGTTATTAGTTCAGTAGGAATGACAAGTTTACAACACTGTATTTTACATCTTGAATACAACGTTGTATATAGATATTTTTGTCCCATTTTCTGCTTACTTTTTATAGCTATGGTTTATCTGAAATGTTTATATTTATTTATTTATTTTAGAAAAATTGGTTAGTTGTTACATTGTTGAGGTAATGTAAAATAAGAACTGAGCTGAGATTCTAGTTGAAGAATTTTGTGAAAGTGTTACATTTATGAACAAGGCATTAATTATAGGTCTATAACTGTTGGTAGTTTTAAACCTTTTTGACATAAATTTTCATTGGTCTTGTGATGATGTAAGGTAGCCAGCTGTGCCAGGGGGAGTAGGACAGTGCACGTGTAATATTTGCCAGCATAGCTAGTTGGTGTTTGTACAGAATTATATGTCATTTGAATATCAAACTGATTTTTACAGATGGTTGTGTTAAAAATGTATCAACAGTGAGTCCTGCTGGACAGAAAAGAAATACACATATATATCAGACTGTAGTGTTGCAAATGATGAAATGTAGCCCAGCTAACCTTAAGAAAAATGGCCTGAATTTTAAATTACTTAGTTTAGGCCATAAAGATGTTATCTCACCGGTCTAAATGCAGCCAGAGACAAAATCTCTGTGAAAAGCCTGGGTCAGGATTCTGTGCTGTTATCCTTAGTGGTGAACAAATTGCTACCCAGGGGTGCCAGAGAATGGCTTTTTAGTTTCTGCATGAAGGGTGAAGTGTTTGAATTGTTTTACAGTTTTCAGATGCTGTAATAAACCTTAGCTAAAGTTCTGTGTATGTGTGCATTGTGACACATCAGTGCCAAATCCTGGCTCAGATTCTAGTGAGAGGGTAGTGTGGGAACCACAGAGTCAGGTGATCAGATGTGATGTCATTTTGTAGCCAGCAATAAAATTGTACTTGAACACTAGTGAGAGAAGCGAGGTGTGCACTCTGCTTTTGGATGTGACAAGACACTTATCCACGTTCATGTATCCTTGCTTTAGTAAATAACTATGGAACAGTAATTCTTCAGTCACTTAGAAAAATATAGAGAGATTAGCTAAATGCCTTTTTTTCTGTATCTGTCCAAGACTTTCCATCTGTGTTTTTTTATTTCCTGTGATTATAACTCTGGTGTTTGTTGTAAATAGATATTCAGTATTTCCATGCTTTTTTATTATTTATTATTAAATATTAAATGTATGTAAACTTTTCATTGTGGTCTTTAGAAAATATTTAACCTTTGAAAGTATTTGCATTTATTTAGTGGCACTGTGGCTCCATGTTCCTGAAAGTCTTGCTGCTTGGTTAAACGCTACCATTCCACTACTGGAATTTACCCATAAACACAAAGGTCTACCGTCCTTCTCTGTTGCGTTTCTGTTTTCACACTGGGAGAGCTAGAGTTAAGCTGTTAGTCAGTGTGCAGCCATCTTGGAAGTCTAAACGTGAACTTTGAAGTGCTGCAAAAATCAGTTTGAAATGAAGAAAAAGCTGACTGAATTTGAGACTGCACAGGAAGAGATGCTTCAAAAATAATAGTGTAATTGGGTACCCTGGTAAGAGCCTTAAAGTAGCTGGCTTTGAGTGTTCTGTTGGCAGTAAACCTACCTTATAGTCTGGGTGGAGGTGGCAGGGGGGATAAGCTGTGCCAGCCTCTCCCAAGTGTGTGTGTGTCAGAAAATCAAATCTTAGAGTGTGTGTGACAGCTACATTGAACAGGGACACTGAGACCACCGATTTCACAGAGATGGGTGGTGGAGGACTTAGCTTGTAACACCTGACTAAGGACTCAGCTCTCTAGTGGTCGGTGGGGGGTCTTATTTGGGGCCTGTAGAGGATACGCAGCCCCTGGACTGGAGTGTGCATTCTCTATGTTTTAAGTACTTGGTGCAGAGGACTGCATCTGAAAATAGTGTGCGTCTGTCTCACAATGTATGTTCCCCACTGGTGTCAGTGGTGAGGACTGATCCTCCTTGATCACTGGCCCAGAGTAGGGACATCACAGGTCACAAACTCCAAGTGAGGAGTAGTAGCGCAAATGGTACCCTTGCTGTAACAGTGGTTTTTGCACAGTTAATGTTAGCTTTCATTTATATTGTATAAAAAAGAATGCTAATTTATACCACAAAAGCAGAAAATAACTGGCTACTGTTTGAATTTTAATAAGATGATGTTTGTTGTCTGGTGCAGTTAATTTCTGTAAATTTATTATGCTGATATGAGTTTTCTAATGATTTTTATACGAGTGATTTATTTTTTAATTCGTTCATTCATGTTCACATACCCTTTTCAAACATGACCTGGGCCAAAGGTGTGTGTGTGTGTGTGTGTGTGTGTGTGTGTGTGTGTGTGTGTGTGTGTGTGTGTGTATATATATATATATATATATATATATATATAATATAATGTATGTATATATATATATATATATATATATAATATATCTCACACACACAGATTCACTTTATAATCCTGAAATACTGAAATATCGAATTTCAGTATCACAAGACTATAAAGCCGAAAACTCACAAACATGAAACCTGAAAACCACAAAATTTTAAATCTCGAACGTTACAAAAACAATACACCACAAAAACGCAGCTACCACCAGACACTACAACAAACCAAACAAATACATATGAACACAGCAAAACCAACACACACACATCCTTGCTATAAGCAGGGGGGCAAGCCCCCCTGCACCCTCCATGTGGGGGGCTGTGCAGCCCACACCCCACTACTTATATATACTAACTCTGAGGTCGCACTAAAAACTGGAAGACCGCGAACACACTACCACACACACACACACACACACACACACACACACACACACACACACACACACACACACACACACACACATCACATACATACAAGCATGACCACTCTCAACACTTACACACTCACATGCATACCTACCTACCCTAACCCACACCTAAAACTTCCCAACACACTCACACACCCTCCCCAAAACGCTTAAATAATTTATTACACTTACTAAATGCACCATCACCACTTGCAGGTTCGAGATTTCCATATTTGACATGCTGAAGATTCGCGCAACTGCATATTCAATACTTTGGTCTCGAGATACTGAAATTCGATCTTTCAGTATTTCGGGATTCCAAAGTGAATCCACGTGCGCACACACACACACACACACACACACACACACACACACACACACACACACACATATAGATGAGTCTACTTAAAATAAGTGAAACACTGAAAAGTTGACATGCTTGGACTTCCAGGATGGGTGCATACTGATTAACAGCTTAAGTCTCTCTCTCCCAGTGTTAAAACAGAAACTCAACAGAAAAGGCCAGTAGACTTTTGTATTTATGTGTAAAGTCCAGTAACTGCCTAGAAAGTGTACTGCCTACATCCCAGGAAAAAAACAAAATACAAACCACTTGGGAAAAATCAGCTACAAAAAGTGAGGAAGAAACACTGACTGGGGAAAGGTCTGCAGGTTTCAGCAAAAAACAATGCAACCTGCAGACATGACTTCCAGTAATCTACAGGAGGATATAAGACAACTGCACACAGGCCTGGTTAAAATAAACAAAACACTAATGGAGTATATCAACAGAAACAACAAAAGTTTGGAAAAAATGGAGGAAGCTTTAAGCAGATATTCATAGGTTCATAGGTAGATACTAGGCTATTGGCCCTAGGGCCTATGTAAGCCTAGCCAAACGGTACCCTGGCTTTTGCCACCCAAGAAAATTATTTTCCTGTGCCCCTGTCAAGCAGAGCCAGAGAAGTGGTCCTCGGGGTGAATTTCCTATCTCCCATCCAATCATCAAGATTTTTTTTGAAGAGTGCTAATGAGGAGCTTTGTTTGATATAAACAGGCAGTTTGTTCCAGAGTATGGGAAGTCTCTGGGACAGGAATTATCCCTCCAGCATGTTCTGTTTATTGTGGTGATGAGGTTTAGGTCCGTAGAGTGTGTAGCTCGGAGGGATTGGGATTTCTTTAAGTGGAACATGTCCAACAGCTCTGGGTTTAATATAGCTTTGTTGCTAGGCAGCGATCGCCTCTGAGTAGGCAATAAGCGGCAGAGTAAAGCTTGAGTTTTTTGAGACTGTCTGTATAGGCCATCTGTTTGAGGCCAGTAATCCTCTTTGTGAGGTATTTCTGCAGCTTTCCAGTTGTTGTAGATGTCTTGTGAGGTACATACCAAAAGGGACATTGTACTCTATAATGGGTCTAATGAGTGATGAGTAGAGGGGAACAATGGCCTGTTTTTTCCTGGATGAGAAACCTTTTGTGATGAGGTGTGCCACGTAGAAGGATTTCCTGACTACTGTGGCAATGTGATTATCAAAGGAGAGACTACTGTCCACATGTGTCCCAAGGTCTCTTATCACACTTTTGGTGTTAAGTAGACTATCACCTATGTGGTAGTTCATGGGTACAAAGTTTTTACCAAAAGGGATGACAATACACTTTTTGGCATTGAGCTTGAGGCCATGACTTTGACACCAGGCATCTGTCTCAGTCAGGCCCTTTTGTAGGATGTCCACATTGTTAGGAGTTTTGGTTATGGCTCTTAGTTTGCAGTCATCTGTGAACTTTGTTAAGCCAAAGACCTTCTGTGTTAGCCTGTACTTCAGAGAAGTAGATACCAAACAGGAGAGTACCCAGGACTGAACTTTGTGGTACTCCACTTGTCACTGGTCTGAAGGCGGATTTGGAGTCTGCTACTTTCACAGTGTGGGTTCTGTCAGTGAGCCAGTTGGCAACCCATCTTGTGACATAGCAATTTATACCTAGTTTAGTGAGTTTATCTATAATTCCAGAGTGAGGGATGGTGCCGAAAGCCTTGGCGAGATCTAGATAGGATCTGTGAACCACCTTACCCTCATCTACAGCTTTGGTGACTGCTTCAAAGAAGTCTATCAGGTTTAGGAGACATGATCTGCCTTTTACAAACCCAAACTGGGTAGAGTCCAGAGTTTGGAGATTACCAATGTCATTGTTTACAAGTTCCATGATGATACGTTCCATAGCCATGCAGACCAGGCTCATCAAGCTGATGGGGCGGTAGTTCCCAGTGTCCTTGGTGGCTACCCCTTTGTGGAGTGGGCACAAAGCCTGAGGTGTGGCTATGATTCAACATGGTACTTAGGTGGGGTGCCAGTTCGTTCTGTAGTTCATGTAGAATGCAGTCTGGGATGTTGTCAGGTCCCATGGATGCTGTGTTCCTGGCTTTGGAGAGTGTGTTTTTTATCTGTGCAGCCGTGATTACAGGAACACTGCATTCTTTCGGTATAGAGATGGGCCCTTTAGGGGCTGAGAGAGGGGCAAAGTTAGTACTGAGCCTCTCTGCCAGGATGTTGGCAATATCAGTTGGTTCTGTATATTTAGTGCCATTGTGCTGTAACTCGGAGCAGATCTAAGTGTTGCCATTGAGATTCTTGACATATCTATAGAATGCTTTGTGGTTGTCTTTAGAATCAGTGGCAATTTTGTTTTCGTAACTAGCTTTGGAGGATTTTGAGGGATCTCAGCTTCTTACTGAGGCTGACCACGGAGTTCCTCCACTCATGGGACTTTACTCTTTTTTGCAACAGTTTCTTTCTTCTGTTGTACAGTTTGTTTATGGCAGGGGACCACCAGATTGGCTTCCTTTTTTTTGGAGGATAGCATCTTGGTTCTGTTGGGGATTGCACGATCCATGCAGTCATGTAAGTGCTTATAAAGTGCATTTGTAGTGGATTCAGTAGTCGTACCTCTATTGTCCGTCAGCATGGGTGTCGTGAAGTTTGCCACTTCTGTTTTAAGAAGCGTGAAGTTGGCTTTGGAGAAATATTTTACGTGGTTTCCCTAATGGGGGGTGGGGTTGGGATGTGGATGTCTAGGGTGATTAGCTTGTGGTCAGATCTGACTAATGAGGAACTGACCTCTGGTGTGGAACACAGGTTGCCCATGTTGGTAATGACCAGGTCTAGGATATTGCTGCCCCTGGTGGGGGTGTAGATAAGTTGATCCAAGGCGTTGGAATTTATGAATTCCAGAAAACGTTGAGCACAAGAGTTGGTAAATGAGTAGTTTTCCCAGTTAATGGTGGGGTAGTTGAAATCTCCCATTATTAGGGTGTTAGGTTGTACCCTAATATTTTCCAGTGTATCAAGAAATGAGGAGTGGGAATCCTGGGGCATGGTGGGGGATCTGTAGCAAGCTACAGTTTGGATTGCGGTCTTGCCCAGAGTTAGTTGCACTTGGATAATCTCGGATGCATTATGCTGAACAACTAGCCTGGAGGTGTGGATATCCTTAATGAATATGGACACTCCGTTACCTTTAGTGTTTCGGTCCAGGTTAGGTGGCCGAAAGGTGTGGTATGAATTATAGCCTGTAATGCAGGGGTGTTTTCTGGAGCCTTGAACCAGGTCTCTCTCACTGCATAGATGTCGATGTTCTCCATTTTAAGGAGTGCCTTGAGTGAGTGCATTTTGAGGTTTAGACTTCTAGCATTAAGTAGCATTATCCTCAGATTTTGCTTGCTTGTACCTGTTACGGTGGTTAATTTGTCATTTGAACCTTGCCTAAAAAAGGCACTATAGGGGTGGCAAGAGCTTTAGCCAGTATCCGGAATCCCAAGGGCAACAGGTGCAGGCCTTCTCTGGCAAAGCATCGTGGTTTGTCGATCATGTCATCCCAGGCAGACACATACTGGATCCCTTTAGAATGACACCAGAAGCTTATCCAATTGTTGAAGTCAGTCATTTTGTCCTTGTACTGTGGTATCATTCTGGGTGATGGCAGGATGCTACTCAGTGTTAGGGTCATACCTGCCTGGGCTGCAAGATCAGACAGCTCCTCCATGTCTCTTTTCATGTAGTCCAGGGAGGTACATCTCAGGTCATTCACACCAACATGGACAATGACAATTGTTGTGGAGTGACCTGAGTGCATGCATTATGTGGCGGATCCTGGCACCTGACAGGCAGCTGACAGTAAATGTCTCCTTGTTTAGCCTGGTGAGAGGAACATCAGTGTGCCTGACTATAGAGTCATCTATGACTAGAGTTTTGGGTACGTTGTTATGCCTTAAGGGCTGTGGTTGAGTGGCACACTGAGTTTGTGGGCTATGTCATTTGGGTTGTGTTGGGGGGTGGAGGTTGCTTGTGTTTCTGCTTTGGCGGTCCCTGTTGCTTGGGTAGATTTTTAAGAGCCTCTGCAAATGTATGTGTGTGTCTTGTGTTTCTATGTGTGTGTTTTGGTGGTGTAGGTTTTGAGGGACTATGTGATGAGTATGGTGTAGTGCAAGTGTTTACCTTCTCCTCTTGACTATCTAGTCCAGTTTTGGGTGAAGAGAGTTTTGCTTCCAGTTTGACTATATAAGTGCATCTCTTACAGGTTGTAGTGTTAGGTGGTAGGAGGAGAGGGTTGTCTGTATACATGAGGCAATTGCTGCATTGGTCCAAGATGTTCAGATTCATCAGGTAGATAGGAGGAAACACTGGGAGCTGACCCTTAGACATGCCTGGATAGATGCTTATTTATTAAGTACTAAAAATTGTTTTCCTCTAGACGAGTGAGGAAAGTTGAGTGCTGTAGTAATTTGTAGTGTATTTAGTGCTTACAATGAGTTCTGAACAAGTGCTGAGCTCAAAGAAACAGATTTGAGTGCTGAAACTAGAAAACTGGCTAGTTCTAATAAACAAAATTAAGCTAGAAGGCTTCCATCCAACACAGAAAGGCTTGGGGGCTCAGAAGCTTACAAACAGTCCTGGATACAGCAGATATGTATTTGGACTAGACGACTTACAGGAAAGGCAGAAAACAAGCTTCGAAAATTTTTTTTTTTTGGAAAGTGGAAAGGAGGAGCAGAAACTAAGTGGGTTAGCCTTCTCAAATGTTCTCCCTGGATTAGGTAGAATGAGGTAATGACACTAGACTGGGAGGAGTGTCCCAGATCAAATTTACAGTAGGGGCGGGCAACTGCAAAGCCACCAAGTATAAAAACAGGATACCAACAGGGAGTGAGGGTGGGAAACAACAAACAAACCCAACCAGATGCTTAACAATTGTAGAAAATTTCTAGTTAATACCTCACACACAGTGAAACTAGCTAGAAATGTATATGCAGACAATAAAAGTGCTATAAATAACTCGCAAAAATAAGGAAGCAAACAGTATACTTAATGTTGTTTATCACAAATCAACTTCCTTCCTCCAAGTAGCTCAGTGTGAAATGGCAGAAACACTCACAAGTTAACTTAAGTAACAAAGTTGAAACCTGAAACAGCTTTAAAAAAAAGCTTGAAAGAACCAATGAGGTGCTTTTATTCCAAGCCGTAGTCCAGGCAACCCTGATCAGCCAGTGACCATAAACAATTCACTATCACTGAAATGCTATACTGGCTTTGGTTAAACTATGATCGCCTGCAACATGTGCTCAGACACACAGCCTCTACTAACAAACAACTAGGCCCAAAACACAAGCCTGAATATGGACAATGCTACACTACCCACACTACTTGGGTAGAAAAAAACAGCAGAAATGAGAATACTTGTAACTGCAAGCAAGTTATATGATACACTCCTTAGCAGTAAATCAGAACAAACAAACCCAACCAGATGCTTAACAATTGTAGAAAAGTTCTAGTCAATACCTCACACACAGTGAAACTATCTAGAACTGTATATGCAGACAATAAAAGTGCTATAAATAACTCGTAAACATAAGCAAGAAAACAGGATACTTAATGTTATATATCACAGATTAGCTTCCTTCCTCCGAGTAGCTCATCCAGATGAGGTGATAAAGCTGCAAATATCAGAGTTTGAAATGAAAAAAAAAGGCTTGCTGAATGTGAAACTGCTCAGTAAGAGATTTTCAAAAAATGTAATGAATTAGAGGATTGAGAATGTAGGAAAACTCTCCGATTTTCAGTTGTACCAGATAAGCTGGAAGGAAAAGACTGCATTAGTTTTATGAAAGCACAAATAAGCAACTGGGCTGGTATTCCACAACAGGAGTTTTAGTTGTATATGCTCGAAACCTGGCTATGAGAAAGCAACCTCAATATTTAATAGTCCTACCAGCAGAAGGAGTTGATTCTGATGAAACTGTGGCAGAAGGACAAAATCTAAAGGTGGGAGACAACAAAGTGATTGTGGAGAATGACTACTTATTGTACACTAGGCAGAAGAGGAGTAAATTATTTTCACTGTTCAGGGAATGTTGTGACGTAGGTGTGATATTTAAACTGCTGTACCCAACTGTCTTCAAGGTATTCTTCCCTGGAGAGACAAAATCATTTTTTGATGAAGTACATGATAAGGAAGAGTTACAAAAGTTTGTCTAACAAAAAGTGAGCTGGGAAACAGAAGGAGGTTCTGCTTCTTGCTCTTCTGGTAATAAAGACCACAGAGAGACTGTACCTGTGAAACCTTTTCCATTGTTTCAATGGAAAGTGTTGGAGAGAAGGAAGAGAGCACGAGAGTTGACTACAGGAATAGAGTACGGTGGAAATGAAGCAGAGCCTGGATTTGGGTGACGAAGATGAACAGTAATAAAACCATTACATTTATGTGGGATCAGAGTGTAATAATTATATTTGTAAACTGTGACAGAACAAGAAAATCTGGAAATATTGGACATTGTCTGAATTTGTTGGACTTGTGGGGACTCTAAAGTATATGCCCTACTTCATGTCATTAATGTGCTGAAAAATGCTTTGGGAGAAGAAAGGGGTGAAGTTAATTCTAAGTAAAGAAAACATTTATTTTTTCTTAACAGTAATATTTTTGTGGTGAATGGTTTTCTTTACATGGTGTAAAGTAATGTATTCTCAGTTATTTTTAAGTGGAATGGGGACTGTAAATAGGTGCTGCTGTTCTTTTTTCTTTTCTTTCTCCCTTATTTCTTTCTTCTTGCTCAGTTTTAAGAAATGTAGGTGCAATGTAAAAAGCTTGGTTAAAAGAGCATGACAACAGAAAAATTAATGTGCTTTTTCGCATTCATGTGGGTGGGGGGGGGGGGTGACTGGATTAAAGACCTTAGATTGATTTAGTAACACGTTTTTAGAAAACAACAAGTAAATGAAAAAGCATATTGAATATCATGAGGCTTTTTTCTAGCGAATGAATATATGCTTTATAGCAATTCTGTATCTGGCCCTCATGTCTCCATGGAGACAATCTGATAGAGAAATTGGTTAAAGTCTGGTGGAGAGTGATTGTCTAGGGAAAAAATTAAGGAGAAACTGGCTAGCAGGTAATTTTCTCTGAAAACATTCAGGGGTTTTCACAGCTGAGATAGCTATAAAAATTGGACAAAACCAATTAGCACTTAGTAGAAACATAGGCTGCGCCATGTGTATTAGCATGGATAACCTTTCTTTTAGGTTAGCTCAAGTCTCTGAGTGTGGCTGCTAGTTTGGGACATTTGTTCTTATTAGGAGGGTAAAACTTCAGTATTTGAAGATGTGCATAGTTTTGTGTGTTAGTATTAAATTAATAGGTTTTAGGGGGTATTGGGGGTTTATTTTGTTGTTTGAGAGCTTTCAATAAAACAAAAAGATTTATAAGGTGTGTGTGATGCCCCACCATTGGACCAGTAATCAAGGAGCCTCAGTCCTCATCACTAGCACCAGTAGGGGACATACATTGGGAGGATAACTAGTACACATGCAGTATTTCCAGATGCAGCTCTCTGCATCAAGTGCGATTTCCCTTAAGAGCACAGACCACAGTCAGTCCAGGGCGGTTTCTCCCTCTTTGTCCAAATCCCAAATAAGACTCCCCACTGGCACAGCTATAGAGTTGAGATCTCAGCTGAGTGGCCAAGCCAAGACTTCCAGCACCCTCTCTGTCCAACCAGTGCTTTGTGTCTCTGTCCAAGTAGCTGACACACACACTCAGGTTTGGCTTGCACACACACACACACACACACACACACACACACACACACACACACACACACACACACACTTGGGAAAGACTGGCACAGGTTTACTAGCTATGCCCTCTTCTGTCCAGACTATAAGGTAGTTATTACTGCCACCAGCCAGCTCCTTATCAGCTACTTTAAGGCCCTTAAAGGGTGCCCAATCTTACTCTGTAATGTTACATTAATACAAATGGTAGTTTGACCAAGAGCAAGGCTATTAGGAGTGGCCCACAGTGTCACCAAATAAATATGCAAATGCTCTCAGAACTTAAATATGTTTCGCAAATATCAGCCACAATGAAAGGTTTAAATATCTTTAATAATAAATAATAAAATAACAAGAAAGTACTCCATATATAATGACAGTAACAGAGTTCAAAATCACAGGAAATATTTAAAACAACATTGCAGGACAGTCTCAAATAAATAAAGAAAAACATCTAAATTAAGCTTTGCTATATTCCTGACTATAACTAGAGAATTACTGTACCCTAGTTAACTTAGTTACACAACAAGCAAGGCAGATATGGTGAATGGGTCTTCCAGCTGATGTCCGGTCAAAGACAAATACAAAATACTCAGTCTGTCTGAGATTTTTCCTAAATATCTGAAATATTACTGCTGGGATACTTGCAGAGTGACATAATTTCTTGTCATCTGACTTCAGTTCTCAGGCTCAAAAACAACCATTGATGCAGCTGGTAGCATTTGGCATCTGCCTGTGAAAATACTTAGACCTGAGATCTCTGGCAAATGGTGGAAGTTGTAAAATTTACATTCCTCCACATTTAAAGACAATACAAAAGACTTCTCTCATGCAGACATGGTCTCCTGTTGCACTGAAACTGAAAGATAACATCTTTTTTATGGCTCAGCCATAAAGTAATTTAATTTCAAGTATTTTTCTGAAGTTTTGCAAGTTAATCTCCAGTGTTCGTTTCTAGTATTAAAATATATACATTTAAACAGTTGCAATAGTGAATATACATTTCTAATCAATACTTTACAAAATCTCTTCAGCATGTGTCTGTACAAACGATCTTATAAGACATACATTTTTAATACATTTGTAACACAAGCATATGAATCATGTTGATATTCACAAATGACATATTATTTAAAAAGTTCCAGATAGCTGTGCTAGCAGTATCTCCTTTTGTTACAGTTCTATATAAATCATATTAATATTCACAAATGACATATAATTATTTGCAAAATTCCAATTGGCTTGGCTGGCAGTATCTCCTTTCGTGACATAATGACATAGGGTAAAATGGATATGACAAACGACTATATAAAAGTTCAACCTGCCAAACAGTGTATGCCATGTAACACAAAAGCTGGAACTAAACATTTAACAAAAAAGGTGTTGTACACAAAAGGTGGGAATAATAACTTTTGTATACAATAATGCTTTGTGTAATACCTTTAAATGTCAATGGACTCGCAGATAAATACAAAAAAGATAGACTAGTGAACTATAGTAAAAATGCAGAGTGCAAATAGTTATGTTACAGGAGAGACACTTGGAAAGAACTGAACATGTGAATTTGATAAAGGTTTTCAGGATGGTTATTTTCGAAGAACAGCTGAGATAAAGGAAAAGAGAAGTACTTATATTAATTGCAAGAGGAGCTAGGTAGTTCATAGGTTGGTACTAGGCTATTGGCCCTAGGGCCTGTACAAGTCTAGCCATAACAATTCCTTGGATATTTCTTCCCACAATATTTACTTCCCTGGACCCCTGTCTAGCAGGACGACTGACGTGATCCCCGGGGTGAATTTCCTATCTCCCTTCCAATCTCAAGGTTCCTTTTGAAGAGGGCCAAGGAGATGCTCTGCTTGACATGTATGGGCAGTATATTCCAGAGTATGGGGAGTCTCTGGGTGGGTCAGGGACCCATCTCTCCAGCATGTTTTGTTCATTGTGATGACAAGGTTTAGATCCCTGGAGCGTATGGCTCTGAGGGATTGGGATTTCTTTAAGTGGAGCATGTCCAACAGCTCAGGGTTTGACATGGCCTTGTATGTTAAGCAGAGATCACCTCTGAGTAGACGATATGCCAGAATATAGCTGGAGTTTTTTTTAGATGGTCAGCATTGAACATCTGCTTTAGGCCTGTGATTTTTTTATTGAGGTATTTCTCCGGCCTTTTCAGCTGTTGTAGATGTTTTGTGAAGTACATACCAAATGTTGTACTCTATAATGGGTCTAATGAGGGATGAGTACCATGGGACAATGACCTCCTTTTTTCTGGATGAGAAGTCCTTAATGATGAGGTGTGCCACATAGAAAGATTTCCCAATTGTTGTGGCGATGTGGTTATTGAAGGTGAGACCACTGTCCACCTGTCTCCAAGTCTCGCATCACACTTTTGGTGTTTAGTGTATTGCCACCTATGTGGTAATTCATGGGTATATTTTTTTTCCCAAAGGGGATAACTATACATTTCTTGGCATTAAGCTTGAGACCATGGCTCTGGCACCAAGCGTCTGTTTCTGTAAGGCCCTTTTGTAGAATATCCACATCATTTGGGGATTCAGTAATGGCTCCCAGTTTGCAGTCATCTGCGAACTTTGTTAGCCAGAGTCCCTTAGTGTTGGCCTGTACTTCAGAGAAGTAGATGCCAAAGAAGAGCGGTCGCAGGACTGAACCCTGAAGTACTGCACTTGTCTGGAGCTGGATTTGGAGTCAGCTACTTTTACAGTCTTGGTTCTGTCAGTAAGCCAGTTGGCAACCCATCGAGTGACGTAGGGATTAATGCCCAGCTTAGTAAGTTTATCAATGATTCCAGAGTTGGGGGATGGTGTCGAAGGCCTTGGCGAGGTCCAGGTAGGCTGTATGGACCGCCTTACCCTCGTCCACAGCTCTGGAGACTGATTCAAAGAAGTCAATCAGGCTCAGGAACAAGATCGGCCCTTCACAAACCCAAACTGGCTGGGGTCCATTGTTTGAAGGTTGCCAATGTCTTTATTTATAAGTTCCATGATAATGCATTCCATGCCCTTGTAGATCAGGCTCGACAGACTGATGGGATGGTAGTTCTCGGGATCGAAGGTGGATCCCCCCTTGTGGAGTGGGATAACTGTAGCTGTGCACCACTCTGTGGGCACGAAGCCTGAGGTGAGGCTATGATTAAACATGACACTTAGGTGAGGTTGCCAGTTCATTTTGTAGTTCATGTAGTACACAGCCCGGGATGTCATCTGGTCCCATGGATGCTGTATTATTAGCTTTGGAGAGTGCGGTTTCTACCTGTGTGGCCGTGCTTACCGGAATTTGGCAATCTTTTGGTATTGAGATGGGCCCTTTAAGGGGTGAGAGGGGGGTGAAGTTGGCACTAAATCGATATGCCAAGATATTGGCAATATCCTTGGGATCAGTATATTTAATGCCATTCTGTTGTAGCTCAGAGCAGATCTGAGCATTGCCATTTACATTCCTGACGTAACTATAGAATGCCTTGTGGTTGTCTTTGGAATCTATGGCAGTTTTATTTTCGTAACTAGCTTTGGAGGATTTTATGAGGGATCTCAGCTTGTTGTGATAGTAGAGGCTAAAAAAGATGATAATGGCAGATTTGTAGTGCTAAGGGCTACTGGCAAGGGAGGAGGATTACACTGCCATGTATTTATATTCCACCTAAAACTACTATAATGGAGCTTAAAGAAAATTCTGAGAGAAATAATCAGTTTTCAGCAAGGAATAATACTTGGAGGTAGGGACTGAAATTTGATTTGCAGCAGTGAAAATGTGTCTGGGAGGCCCAGAAGGGAAAGTGTAACAAAGGAGGGTAGATATTTGAAGAAATTCATGAAAATATTTGGCATGGAAGATGTAAATTCAGTAACAGGAGTTTGGAGTGAATTTGCATATTATTCCCCAAGAACTAAAAACTGGGCTAGGCTAGACAGAATTTACATCTCACAGGAACATGTGCATTTAATTAAAGGTCTTGATATGCACCCAATAAGTATTTTAGATCATGTGCCAAATATAGCTAAAATAAAAACACAGGATAATGAAATAAAAATGAGACACTGGTGCTTTCCCACCTATCCGTTGAAAAGAAAGGATTTTAAGGAATGGGTAGTGGAGATTATTTATGAGCTGTTCTAAAGGATAGAAATTACTTCTGAAAATCTAGCTAGAGAGTGGGATAAAATTAAAGTGGAATTTAAAAATAGAGTGGAAATTAAAAGAAAGGGAGCCATGGTTGAAAGGGAGCCATGGTTAAGAAGTAACAAGAATTAGTTAGAGAGACTGACAAATGTTCAAGTATTGCAGGCTATGGGGAGTCTCACAGAATAAGAAGAGGATCAGCTGCAGAATGCTAAGCAAAAAATACGGGATTACCTCGATAATATACACAGGTTTAGAAAGATTGCTCTTAAGCAGCTGTTTTTTGATAACACTAGAGCACAAAAACTTTTAGCACGACGACTCAGTCACCAGGCTTAGGGAGCATGTAACAAGGAAGGTAACAAGAGATCGTATAGAGTTATTAGAAATATTTCCAAAATTCTATGAAAGGCTGAATAAAGCAGAGGAATATGGAAATCAAGAAAAGATACAAATGGAAATGTTTATGGAAGAATTAAATTAGAGGTAAATGAGGCTCAATTGCTAACAGTTAGGATCTGAGGAGATAAGATAAAAATGTTGATGTATAACCAATCTACAGGAAAGTCCCCGGGAGAGATGGTATTCCTTTGGAAGTTTGGAAGCTAGGAGGGAAAAAATTGTTAAAGATCTGGAAGGCTTTATTTAACAGTATTTTAAGAGGAGGAGAAGTACAAACATCCTGAAAGAAAGCAGTGGTAGCTGTAATACCTAAAGAGGGTAAAGATTCATCGGATCCGACTTCATACAAGGCCCATTTGTATACTAAACTATGATTATAAAGTGGTAATGTCAATAGCTAAAAGAATGGAAAAAGTAATACCAAAATTGATTGAGATGGATCAATGTGGTTTTCTGGAGGAGAGCCAAACATATGACAACATTAACAGAACATTGATGATCCAGAGGGAAGCAGAGTGTAAGAAAATGCCATTGTTGTTGTTGGGTCTTGATGCAGAGAAAGCATTTGACAGAGTAAGCTGTGACTTTGAGCAGGACAATGGAAGTTTTTGCATTTCCTGAAAAAATTATAACATCGGTTAGGACTATATATGAGGGATCAGAAATGAAAATTAAAGTGTGTGGGGTCCTCTCTGATAATGTCTGCTTGAGTACAGGAACCAGGCAGGGGTGTCCTCTTTCCCTTTGATATTTGCATTATATTTAGAATCATTGGCAAAGAAAATGCGGGACTCAGAAACTCAAGCATATAGTTGGTATGGTAGTCAAGAAAAGCTGGCTGTGTTTGCAGATGGTATTATTTTATACCTGACTAAACCGGAAAGAGACATTACAGTGTTGTGGGACAATGACCTCCTTTTTTCTGGATGAGAAATCCTTAATGATGAGGTGTGCCACATAGAAAGATTTCCCAATTGTTGTGGTGATGTGGTTATTGAAGGTGAGACCACTGTCCACCTGTCCCCAAGTCTCTCATCACACTTTCGGTGTTTAGTGTATTGCCACCTATGTGGTAATTCATGGGTACATTTTTTTTCCCAAAGGGGATAACTATACATTTCTTGGCATTAAGCTTGAGCCCATGGCTCTGGCACCAAGCGTCTGTTTCTGTAAGCAATTTTGAGATGGTTTCGAATCTTTTCGGGATACAAAAGTAATGAAGCTAAAACAAGGGCAATAGCAGTAAATTATGTATGCTCATATGAATTGGTTCAGCAATATCCATATTTTTGGGACATGATAAAATGAAGCATTTAGGGGTATGGATTAAAAAGGATTCTGATGTGGCAGATAAGGATATGTGGGAAGAGACTAAAAAGATAACAGAAAAACTAAGAAAATGGAAATTTTGTTATATGAAAATGGATAGTAAGATACAATCAGTTAAAATGTTTTTAATCCCTTTAGTCTTATGCACAGGTCAGCATATTTTTATCAACCAGAGAAGTTTAATAAAGAGCTGAAAGACTTTATCTGGGAGGGGAAGTCAGCAAGATTCTAGTGGGATAAGCTGATTCTTCCAGTAGAACAGGGCAGATTGAGATTACTGGATTTGAAGGGGTATTTCAGAGCTACACAGTTAAGGCTGTTTATACATAGCACAAGCAGAAAACTTTACAAAGTGGAAAAGGATGATGAAATGGGGGAAGCTCAAGAAGAAGAGACTGGAATTTTGGATGCAGGTCTTTAAGGAGAATAACAGTCATACAGAATATTATTTCTGTAGCAGAACGTTTTCTTACAAGTAAGTCAATACAAGAATGGAGAAAGGAGATTCTGCCGTTAGGAATTACTCCAATTAGGGTTATAGACTATTGGCAAGAGGGGGCTGGAATTTATTGTAGAAAACTGGCAAAGGAACCAATGTATTGTGGGAGCAAATAACTAGAGAGGGATGGGAAGATGCCAAGAATTTATCGGGACTGCAGGCTAGAGATTGCCTTCCCTATCAAGGACTGATATCAGAGCATAGGAAAAGAGAAATAAATAAGGGGGTTTTAAATGGAAGACCAGCACTGGCAGAGTTTTTAGTAGAATCTAGAACAGAAGCTGCCATTAAAAAAGGAATAATTAGTAGAACATATAAAATACTGCATGATAAGTATAAGAATCGATCAGAGCAGGTTAGAAAGGATTGGGAAGAGAGATTGGATAAGCAATTTACAAAGAAGCAATGGGAGGCTATATGTATGTCTCCCAAATGTGCAACAAAATCTGGAAGATTTAGGATTTTTTCTTGGAAATGTTTATGTAGATATCTTTATACCCCAAGTAGACTCCAGAGAATTTTTCCTCAGGTAGACCACAGATGTTGGAGGTGTGACCGGGATGAAAGAGGCAATTGGGAACATATTTCCTGGGAGTACAGTGAGTTGGCGTGCTTTAATGATTCCCTGCTGTTTACACTGTCAGTGATGATGGGTGGGCAGATTGGTGTGAGGAGGGAGATGATTCTTCTGAGTTATGAGAGAGAATCTTAATTGCCTAGAAATGGTAAGGCCTCGCTGTATCTAATTGTGGTGGCTGCCAAAAAAGCAATTACTAGCAAATGGAAATCAAAATCTAAACCAGCTATACTACAAGTAGTGAATATAGTAACAGAGGTAAAACAACTGGAATTGAGATCTTTAGTAAAGGGTAAGAGCAAACTAAATAGGAAAAAAATAGGAATTGTGGGAACAATACATACAGGGGAGGAATGAGATTTAAAAGAAGGAAGGGCTTAAATGAGCTATGTAATGTTTGACTAAAAATGATTGGGTAGATTATAAGTGATGTTTAATGTTTGCAACTGGGAGTGTCAAGTATGGTATGTAATGTAAAATGCTTGCAACTAAGATTGTCTGTGTGGTTTGTTTTCATTTCTGTAAATGTGTGATTGCCTGTGTTGTAATCGATGATTTAATATTGATGTTTCTTGTTTAAAAAAAGGGGGCAGGAATTGAATAATTTATGTAATGTTGCTTAGGTTTTATGATGTATAGAATATATATGAAGTATAATGTTTGTAAATGTGAACTTGTTAATACAGTTTGATTACTTTTATATTAATGTACATTTGCCTATGTCACAAGTGATAATTCAGCAAAGATGTTTTAAAAAAAAGTTGACATGCTTAACACTGAAAATGTAAATAAAAAAAGTAACATTGACATGTGCATATTCTACAGCTTAAGCTTGGTAGCATGCAACTTAAAAACAATATTTTTTCAGGGATAGCCCCCATATGGAGGGGCTGTCCCTCACCCCCCCGACCCATGCTAATTATATATTTTAATGATGAGATCCCACAACACTAGGGGAAAGGGCGTATTTATCAACCTGAGGGATTACGCACTCTTATACAACTGTTGACTATCTGTTTTGTGAACCAAAGTTTATTGTTTTAACTTAAGTGATTACATATAGGTTCGTAGGTAAGTATTAGGCTTGAAAAAAAACATCCAGGGAAAACAAAGCATTCTGTTGTGCTTTTATTCCAACTTGCAGAACAACTCAGTGAAAAGCATAAACGCAGAAAATCTCCTACACGTTTTTCGTCACAGTAGCTGTAACTTCTTTGTTAAAGCGTGTAGGAGATTTTCTGCGTTCATGATTTTTTGCATTTGTTTTTCACTGAGTTGTTCTGCAAGTTGGAATAAAAGCACAACAGAACACTTTGTTTTCCCTGCATGTTTTTTTCATTTCGTTTTACTGGTTATAGTTGTGGCTTAACCATAGGCTGCTGTTTCGTTTGAGTTAAGTATTAGGCTTGTTCTCCTTGACATTTTAAGCCAAGCCAATTTCCCTTTCTGTGCCCAAATAACCTATCCTGTTTGGTTATAGATTAGCTTTACCCATCCCATGGTCAATAATTATATATTACCCCTAATGAGAATAACTGGGATCATATGATACATAATTAGATGGGACTCATGCTAGGGATACATACATACATAACATGCAGATATTTCAAGCACTGACATTAATGCTCTTCTAGCCTGCCAATATACCAAAACAGTTGTTTCCAGGCTGTTCTTTAAAAGACTTAAACTTCTGCTTGCTTAAAGTAATTTGTTAGTCTATTCCATGGTTCAGCTTCTCTCTGAGAACCAATTAATACAATTCTCATTCCTGTAGAATCTTCTACATAAATTGTCTTACGATTCTCTACTACTTTTTGATAACCCCAAACATTCCCAGAGGTAGTTGTCTCTAAAGGCAGTATATCCCCGAATAAGATCTCTTAAATATATATATATATATATATATATGAGACACTGTACAAGTTCAGATATTTTAGTCTTTCATAATAACATAAACTTTCTCATCCATAGATGCCTGTTGGTATATTTCCACTTTACTCTTTCCAATTTATTCATGCTTGTTTTCCTATAAGGTTTCCATATTGTTATTCTGTACTTGATTGGTTCTGATGTAACTACCAATGACTTCATTGTAGATCAAAGTGCAAGTAATATGTGTGTTGTATCTCTAAGAAGTATGTCAAGGCTGTACGTGCATGTATAAATTCCAGACACGTGCAATCCCTGTTGCCAGTTTGAAAGAGCAGCCAGAGAAAGAGCATGCATGATCATAGTTGTTAGTTTGTATGTAAGTTACTTAAGTTAGTCAGTAAACTTCTATAGTGATGTGTTTGTATACGTTAAAGCTGCTTGAACAGAACCCACAAAGACTCTTCTATTGTGTCCAAAAAAGGAGAGCAACGTGGTGTCAGAAGTGGGATCGCAGAGAATAATATCCACAGCTATGAGATGCAGAGACGACAGTGAAGGTAAAACTGAGAGAAACGAGCAGAAACAGAGCCAGAAAATAATCAAAGGTAATGAGAAATAGCACAAATTGTTTATTTGATAGAAAAGACAAAAAGGGGCATTGCAAGGGCACAAACTGCATTATTAAGCAAGCGGGGGCACAAAAAATTGGATAACTAAAAGAAATGATTAAAATAAAGGTATTTGATAAAACAATTAACAGTAAAGCAAAACGAGCATGTGTAAAGCAAGTTGAGTGTGTTTAAGTCAAAACTGGGCATGTTTAGAGTAAAACGAGCACAAGAAAAGTACATTGGTCATGAAAAAGGCTTAGATGAGCAGAACAAATATAATAAGGGCAAAAAGGGCACATTAAGCAAAAAATAAAGCAAGGCTACTGCATGTGTTTTGGCAAAGTACTGTGTTTTGGCATAACTATGACTTTGTATTGTATCAAGGGCATAATTAAAATTATTTGAAGTATCCCAAAGTGCTTACAGAGTGTGCTTATTACTGTGCATGTATTTTGAAGAGTTTATTGTGTTTTAAGTGCAACCATTTCGTGAAATACAAAGTATAGCCATTTTGGAAAGTTTATTGTGTTGGGTGTGTCTGTTCACAAGGTGCCGCCATTACGGAGTGTTTCTTGTACTGAGTTACCTAGCAAGGTACAGCCATTTTGGGGACATTTCACTGTGCTGTGTACAGTTATTCGCAAAGTGCAATTACTTTGAAATGTTAGCGTTTTGGGCAAGAGAGGTTCAGTTTAGTTGCATCGTGCAATTGTTTGAAATGCTTTTTAAAATGTTGATAAACGACTTTAGTATTTTAAAACTATATTACAAGAGTGTTAAAGTGCCCGAGATGTTTATTTTGCAAAGTCCAGTTATTCAAAGGTACTATGAGTTTGTCCATTAGCATAATTTTGAAAAGCCCAAAAGGTATAAATTCAAAAGCAAAAAGGCATTGGACAAAGTTACAAATACTGGCATAAGTTTCTGGTATATATGCATGTGTGTATGTTGGTGCTTATTTGCAAAAACCTTCACTGGTATGTGTTAATATGGCAGACGGATTTTGAAAGCCCCTACCACTTGTGTTTGATCAGAATATTGCAGAAAATTGGAGAATACTTGAGCAAGAGTATATTTTTATACAAGCAGCTTATGCAGATAGAGATGCACACACCAGGGCATTCATTTTGCTAAACCTAGCTGGGTCAGAGGCCATAGAAAGAGAGTGTTCATTTGTGTATGCACCAGCAGTATATGGAGGAGGAGGTGAAAATCTGTCATATCGTTGTACAACGTGTACAGCCTGAATCAAGGGAAGACCCCAAGTGTTTAAAGTGCAGGTTCAGAGAAATATGTAATCCCCAGACAAATATTACATTAGAGGGGCATTTGTTTTACACAACTGATCAAAAACCAGAGGAAACTTTTGCAGCTTATATAACTAACCTGAGAAACGGAGCTACAATGTGTTGGTTTGGTGACTTAAAAGATGAGCTGATAAAGGACAAGCTTGTGTGTGATATTAATAGTGCTTCTGTGAGGAAGATTTTACTTTGTGACAGTGACTTAACATTGAGCAAAGCCATAGAGATTTGTCAAATCCATGAGGTGACAGAAAAACACACAAGTATGCTTGCGAGTGACAAGAACATGGTTTCAGCAGGCTCTAGAGCAACTGTAGATAGTATGCAGCACGTGGCAAACAAAAGCAGGCCCAAGCATGTGGCAGCTACAGGGTTTCCAGGGAAGGCACGTAGCTTTCCAGAAATTTCTAAGAAAGGAGCACGCTCAAACTCAGTGCAGCACAAGCATGAATCAGCAAAACCCAAATCTAGCTTTATTATTAACTGAAGCAGTTGTGGTGCAAATTGTGAGTCTAATAGAGAGAAGTGCATTTAGTCAGCAATGTCACAAGTGTAAAAAAAATTGAACCATTTTCAAAAGTTTTGCACATCAAGTTAGCCTCACACAGTTGAAAAGAAAGGTCACACAAAAAAGCAAGTTGATCAAATAGAGCCGAAGCAGTCAACTTTCTATGTAGATGGTGCATCAGTGCTTGGGGAAAGAGTTGATGCAGTGAATTTATTAACAAGGAGCGAAGTGTTTTGTACTGTCGGGATTAATGTAAAATCCCCAGAGCTCAAAGTACACAGTGGTTCAAAGTGTAATGCTATATCAGCAGACACATTTGCTAAAGTGAGAACTAGCGACCAACTCAATGTGGCCAGTAGTGCGAGACTTGTTGCTTATGGAGTTGAAGAAATTCATACCAAAGGCTCAGTGATGCTTTCATGTTATTTGGCCGACAACTGTTACAACTTGTTATTCTATGTAGTATGAAGACCAGTACAGTCTTTATTGGCTCTCAAAGATCATTTAAGAATGAATCTGCTTTCATTTGCTAAAGAAGTTCATCATGTAAGTGCATTTCTGAGTTCTAATATTTCTGAAGCCATTTTTCTCCGAGTATGCTGATGTTTTCGATGACAAGTTGGGTAAACTTCCAGTTGTGTATTCAGTGAAGTTAGACTCAGAGGCCACTCCAGTAGTCAGACCAGTGAGAAGAGTTTTGATAGCTATGCAGAATAAAGTTAAGGCTCAGCTGGATAAAATGGTGCATCAAGGTGTGATTTGTCCAGTTACAGAACCAGCTGAATGTGTGTCATCCATGATAGCCACTCACAAAAAAGGCTCAGACGAAATGAGAATATGTATTGACCCAAGAGATTTGAACAAAGCTTTGAAGTGACCGTATCATTCAATGCGCCCAGTCAGAGGTTCCAGCTCTAATACTGAATGCCACTGTTTTCACTGTCTTGAATGCAGAGTTTTCATTTTGGCAAGTGATGCTTGACTGCAAATCCTCATTTCTAACTAATTTTGGTACTCCGTTTGGCAGATACAGGTACAGATTCCTAAGGATGCCATTTGGAATTAATTCTGCAAGTGAAGTCTTTCCGTGTGTAATGTAGCAAATTTTTTCAGTTTATCCTTGTGCCATAGTAGTAGATGATTTATTGGTTGGAGGCAATGGTGAAGCAGAGCATGACAGAAACCTATAGAGAGTTCTAGACCGAGCAAATGAAGTAAACTTGAAGCTCAATCCTCTGAAGTGCAAATTCAGACTTCCAGAAGTGACCTTTGTAGGACATTTGTTTACCAGTACAGGCTTGAGACCAGACCCAACCAAGCAAGTAGCTGTTCTTGAGATGCCAGCACCAGGTAATGTACAAGCTCTACAACATTTCCTGGCCATGGTCAACTATTTAGGCAAGTTTATATGAGACTTCAGTGAGTTGACAGCGCATTTAAGAGAGCTAATGCACACAGATGTTGCGCAACCATGGTTGGAACAACACCAGAACGCATTTGAAGACCTTAAGCAGAAAATTGCCACCCCACCTACATTAAGATACTATGATGTGAACAAGCCAGTCACTCTTTCTTGTGATGCTTCAAAATTTCATCTTGGTGCAGTTATACTTCCAGAGGGCAGACCAGTAGCCTGTGCATCTAGAACACTTAACCAAACTGAGATGCAGTATGCTCAAACTGAGAAGGAGCTTTTGGCAATAGTATTTGCATGTTCCAAGTTTCATGATTATATTTATGGTCAAGCTATTCAGATTGAAACTAACCACCAACCTCTAGTTACTATTCAAAGAAGCCTATGCATTCTGCTCCAGCTCGATTACAAAGAATGATGCTTAAATTGCAAAACTACAACTTCAAAATGGTCTAGAGGAAAGGCAAATTGCTCTATATGGCTGATACCTTATCTAGATTGCCCAGAAATATGACAGAACAGCTTGACACAGAGAATTTTGACTTTGATGTGATGTTGGTGTGTAATTTTTTTACAACTAGACATGATGAGTTAAGAGATCACATTCAGACTGATCCAATTTTGCAAAAGCTCAATCACTACATTAATGTTAGATGGCCATCAAAGCAATCTAGTGTACCACCTGAAATGCAAACCTATTTTCCTTACAGAGATGAATTGTTGATGGAAGATGGCATTATTTTCAAAGGTCCTAAAATAATTGTTCTTGTTTCCTTACAACAAGAATAAATCCATATATTGCATCATGGTCACCCTGGATCCACATCCACTAAGAGAAGAGCTAGAGAATTAGTATTTTGGCCTTCATTACTGAAATACCTTGATAAAGTACTTTCTTCTTGTTCAGTATGCAGTAGTACTAGACCACATTTGCAAAGAGAACCACTTCAGCTAAGTCCTGTTCCTGAGCTACCTTGGTCTACAGTAGCAACTGATTTCTTTGAGTGGAACAATCAACACTACTTGGTTTTGGTAAACTCTTATTTGAATTGGTTTGAGATTGATTTGAGATTGATCTACCTAAACTAACATCCACTGCTGTTATTACGAAGTTGAAATGTCATTTCTCAGTTCATGGTAGTCCACACAAAGTTCTTTCTGACAATTGTATTCAATTTACTAGCCAGTTGTTTCAGAAATTTGCAAAAGAATGGGACTTAGTACATATCACTAGTAGTCCTGAATATATTCAGTCCAGTGGTCTATCTGAGTGTGCAGTGGAGAGTGCAAAGTAATTACTTAAAAGGTCAAAGCATGACAATACCAATGTGTTCTTGAATTTGCTTAATCTTATAAATATACCTCGTGATGATATTCCTGGCTCACCCGCTCAAAGACTACTTTCCAGGCAAACTAGAACTACACTACCCATTGCTTCCAGTTTATTGAAACCTAAACCCAAGAACAATAAAACTATCAAGGCTCAGTTGTTTAAGATGCGTAATTTTCAGAAATCTAGTTATGACAGATCAAGCGGATTACTTTGTCCGTTCAGGGAAGGAGAGACTGTACGAATCCATACAACAAAAGGTTTTGATCGAATTAGATAGATTACAGGCATCAGTGCAGAGCCAAGATCCTACCTGGTAGACACAGAGGTTGTGGAGAATTGGAGGAAACATAGACATGTTATTTCTGTACCAGAATCACCTTTAAAACATTGTTTCTGTGATGCATATTCCAAATCTGAGTGAATCAGACATTGTTCTCATACCAGGATGTGTTCAAAATTCTGATTCCATTCCAGAAAATGTTCCAAACAATTCCACAGGTTAAACATTTTGCAGAGACAGTTCATTTGCCAAGTCTAATTCCCAGTTTTATGTCACACGATATGGATGAATATCTAAGCCCAGTGTGAAATACACAGCAACGTGGACTTGATATGTATATATAAATATATAATGTGTGTGTGTGTGTGTGTGTGTGTGTGTGTGTGTGTGTGTGTGTGTGTGTGTATATATATATATATATATATATATATATATCTATACATACATACATATATATACACACACACACACACTGTGTGTGTATTTATTATTCTGTAATGCATGACAAAGAATTACCTGTGATTTCTGCATGCCAAATAGACTCCTAGTGTTGCATGATCTATTTCTCAAAGAGGGAGGATGTAGATCAGTGCAAATGATGTGTGCTGTATCTTTAAGAACATGTCAAGGTTGTATGTACACACATAAATTCTAGACACGTGCAAGCCCTAAAGTTAGTCAGTAAACTTCTGTAGTGATGTGTTTATATAAAATAAAGATGCTTGAACAGAACCCACAAAGACCCTTCTATTGTGTCCAAAATAGGAGAGTGACATTCATCATTTCTGATATCCTAGACTTTGTAAATCTTTTTATACAAGCTGCAGTTCTGTAACTGTCATTAACCAATTGGTTGATAAAATTAGAAAAACTCAAACCCGAATCTACTCATAAACGCAGGTCCTTAAATGAATCTACAGTTCCAATCATTATTAACTGTATTAAATATTTCCCTTTCAATTTATGTCTCCCAAATATCATATGCTATGTTTTTGATGTATTCATGAGAATGTTATTCTCCAGTTCCCATATGGTCAATTTAGCCAAGGAATAAAGCATTTAGGAGCTGCCTCTATCCTTTACTAGTACAGAGGGCAGTCCTGGGGTAAATTTTCTGTTTCCTGTCCATAGATCTGAGTTGCTGTTGAATTTGGACAAGTGAGTGAACTTATCTAGATAGGGAGTATGTTCCAAAGCAGTAGTGTCATCTGCAAGGTTTACCTTTCCCACCAAACTGTTCTGATGATGTTGCAGAAGAGGTTTAAATCCCTAGGTGGAGTATATCTGATGCAATTTGACTTGCTGATGTGCAGTAAATCAGTAATGGATCAGAGGATGCCTTGTATGTCAGACACAGGTCACCTCTTAATAGTCTGTAGGATACAGAGTATAGTGACGGGGCTTTGAGTCGGTCCATATAGGATATGTTATTTAGGCCTTACTTCCTTTTATTAAGGTACCTCTGTGGGTGTTCCACTTGTTGCATGTGTCTAGACAGATACATGCCAAAAAAGACATTCTATTCAATGATTGGCCTAATGAGGGCTGAGTTAATGGTGCCAGTGACATCTCTTTGTCTAGACACAATCCCTTTGTTTATAAGTTTGCAAAGAAAGACTGTCTCACAGTGGGCATGTTTGTCAAACGCTAGGTTACCATAAGGTCCCAACTCCCAAACAGTTGGGTTAGCTTTTAGGGCTGTATTTTAGTGGGTAGCTAGCTGTGCTGACTCCACCCTCTC